>NC_068364.1:19091728-19099228 GCF_020536995.1 Dreissena polymorpha | reverse complement strand
AAATTGTATATGAACAGTAGGACTTTTGTTGTATTTCGACAGTCAGTGACGTTGATTTTGCACTTAAAGCCTTACACATTTACGCCGACGTTTATATGCGTGTCAACTAAACTCGTCGACGTGTTATCACATTCATACTCCGTTGGTATTGTAATCAAGATATCGTCGACAATTTACACAATTCATACGACGTTTGTATTATAGGCAAGATTAAGTTTTGATCGGATCGTTGTATAATAACATTGATAAAATAGACAACAAGAAATAATGTAACGTACTTAGTTTTTAATGTCAAACGGTCGTAAACTGGTGTTTGTGTTTGTGTCTGGAAATTGGTTAATCGTTAATAAAGATGAACTAGAACTTGCTATGTATGTTGTTCTTGATGATGAACATGAATTTTAACTTAAAATATAACATGTATTCGTTTTTCAAGTCGTGGGTCGTGGGAGAGGCTTTGTGTTTTACTGTTTTAAACATTTTGGCAAAAAATGGTGCTCGACCTGTTTTCAAAAAGATACAAGGTACATTATATATAATTTAATTTTCGATTGATATTCCAGATATTTGGTATTTAATAAATTGAAAGCTAGACACATATTTTAAGGAGTTACAGCAAGAATAAAACGAGGCTCACCGTTCATGTATACTTGAATAACCATAAAGATATAATAATTGTTATTTGACTTGTTGACGATCTTGTCTAAAAATCCACTCAATTAACAAACAAACTTAATTACGGTTGACAAAATAAGGCGTAGTTATTCCGTTATTCGATGGATATGAGTACTTACAGTATTGTATTTATCTTCAGGTTTAAATGAAGGAAATTGTAAACAAGATTTATGCTGATGCTGCCAAGCGTCTCATAGGAAGTGGTAAGACGCATAATTTGCATTTGAATACGATTCTGTTATTTTTTTCTACGTAGCAAAATTATTCTAGTTCTCTTGTTTACTCAAGTACTTACATTATGATTATAACATAAACAATATCCATGCAGCAGTCCATATATATTTTATTACCACCTGCAAAAATAGTTTTTTTTTATAAACATTTCTCTGAAGAATATAAGAACTTTAATCGGTAAATCGGCAACACACTTAAGCTCGATTTGGTTCGATATGCCTGTTCGGACTTATATTTTAAGCTCATAAACATAAAGCCAAGTTGTTTTCCAGATCGCGGCCGAAAAACGTAATCATGATGTTCAGAATGTTCAGAAACAAAATCAGTAAATACTTGCTGTCAGGAAAATGTGTACACTTTTGATTTATCCGTTTTCTTTAGAGTTAATAAACACTCGAAGATTTGCTTTCCCCATATAAAATTCGTTTATTGTTATTATGCTTGTTGTGAGTATATATGCGGCATCGATCGCTTTTTGCTAGGGTAAACTTATTGGCAGTTTACCCATTGCCATATTTGAAGACCTTGGTTATTTAATAATAAAACTTATATATTGCATAAAATAAAAATCTCCTGTTAATTTAATTGAGGCTTCTCTTTGCACATTTATAAATTGAAATGTATTCAAAAGATGGAAAACAATTCTTACAGAAAAAAATATATCCATCGTCAATGAATTGTAGTAGGAACAATCTTGCGTTTTAGCAATATGGTAAAATTCAGGACACCAACTACGTGCTCACTGACAAAATATGTGTTCAAGTCTTTTTTGCCAAAGGGTGGACACAACATTGAATGTATAGCTGATGTTATTAGTGACAAATTATGCGGCCTCTGGGTATAGAAATATGAATGAAAGGGAAAATGTGGCATTTGTGAATGTGCTATTTTCAATCACCGAGCGGCAATAAACACCATTTCGTCAAAAACTATTTTATTTAAATAGCACGTCTTGACATTCATTCGGAAGACGTATTTCTATTTCATTTGCTCTAGATAAGAGGAAACCCAATATTTGATATTTATACTCATTTTTGTAAACTGCTGATTAATTGAAATAATTGAATTAATTGAAATGCCACAAATAGAATATTATAAGTAAAGTAAAAATAGAATACTAAAAGTAAAAGCTTTCTTCTCGATGGCGTGTCACTGAGTTCAAAACCAACCTAATGAGATAAAACACAGCTATATTTGTATTTAAAATGATATTTAATAGAATATACATATGCTAAAGACCACTTGCGTATGTGTTTGTTTCTTTGATGTTAGTTTTGGTGTTTTGCGTTACTGTAATTGTGTCTAACTGCAAATGGTTTTTTGGAATATTATTGCAAAGTTGGAAAACGACGTTCAAGTGGGAAAATGCTTCATTTGATACGCGCCCCTAAAGTTGTTTGTTTTTCCCTTAAAGGACGCGTTACCGTGGACGCCGCCAACTTCAAAGGAGACACGCCTCTGATGAGGGCCGCCTATTATGACTATTGTGAAGCAGCCAGGATACTGATCTCGCAAGGTATAAACATGAGGACAAGTTGAAAAAATATTTCAACTGAGTTCTTACATAACTTTGCTCAAAATCGAAGTTGTATTATACGACGTTAAGTGTAATGCAAGTTGTTATTACGATTGCCTTAAGTGAATATTCGATTAGTTATCAAATCGGCCGATTTTTAAAATTGACCGTTTGGCAGTTTAACTTTTGAATTTTAAGGTTTCACGAGTGCGAAATAATTTTGACCAATACAAAGAGCTCTATGAAATTTATAAATATATTCACGAATTAATCTTAAAAATACTTATCACATGGCTTTATTTGCTTCGTGCTAATTGCATAATTATTATAACATGTTATCGTCACTTAGAGTTGTAATGAAGATCCATACAGATTATCAACGCAACTAAAATTACATACTCTATGCCCTCTTATTACGTAGAATATGTGACATTTACTATTCACACTTTTTATTGTATTTTGATCAATGATGCATTAATAAACAGAATACCTCTTCAAATCACTATCATGCCAGTTAAATTACTTTGTGAGAGCATATTCGACAACTCTCCTGGTATATTGCTTTAACGCCTCGTTTTAAAGTGTTGTTTATAACATTAAAATAAGATTATTTAAAAAATGGAAATTAAAAAGATGAATAAAAGACAAGTATTGGTCTACACTTGCTCAACTTTTCTAGCTAAAAATATCTACCGTCTAAAATCCAAAATGAGCTATCTACGCGGAAAATTAATGAAAACTAAGATCACTGATGTAAAGAAACTTGATTTCAATATAGTATCATTACAAAATATAAGTGTTTTCTTTGTTTTTGAGGTCAAGCTGATTTGAATATACGTAACAAATCTGGGCAGACCGCATTACTGATAGCTCTCCAAGAAGGAAGCCGCATGACAACAGAGCTGATTATCAAAAGCGGATGTGACGTCACGATATGCGACAATCTTGGCAGAAGTCCATTTTATATGGCCATTCATAGTCCGTGTATGAAGAGTTTGAACTGTGCAAGGACTTTAGTCGAAACAGGTAAATACGTTAGTTTTTTTTTAAAGAAGTAGTTGGCTTCTCCGCCTGAAATTGTAATTCTGCGTCCTTGAATTAAGGATTCCAGTTTTCTTTGCAGAATTTAAAGTGAACATATCTCATGAGGTACCAGAGTTGATGGATTTACTTTTATGATTCGCATCTGACTTTTTATATTCATGTTTCTTGTTAAATTATTTATTTTTTTAAGAAATAAAAACACTTGCTTAAGTCTCCAGCCTTTAAGTCTACCTAATTGTGCTTAGATTAAGCCTTAGTTCTGCGTCCATAAATACCAATGATTGCTACAATTTGTTAATCGTTTACATTAATCGCTTGTTGTACACATGTTGCGATATGAAACACATTCTTTTATTTGCAATGTTTAATTTACATTCTTGGGTACGATTTAAGCGTGGACAAGATGTGGATAATCAATGACGAAAAACACAACCTGTTCTATCAAGACGACACCCTCTACATACACATACGAGGAATTATACGTAAACAATCCTCAGATGGAAATAACAACAAACCTAGCGCCATTACCATACCAACGACGCCAACATCTAGTTCCTGTGACAATAATCACATATCAGAATATATCCAAGCGCCTAATGCTAGGACCTCAATGTCTCCCTCGTATTTCATGTCGCCAACAATGAAAGAGAAAATCATGTCTCCCGAAACTCCCTATTTCATACCCATATTTTTCAGTAAACTTGTATCAGAGACCGGAAGATGACCAAACGCATCATAAATATCGCCGGTATCTAGTCGAAGAAATCTTTTCAAAGAATCAAAATATGTGCTTTCTTGGAAAAGACCGGAACTTGCGTCATCATTTTCTTCCGATTCTGATGATGTTGGAGATGAGGCATTGCAAACAAATCTTAAGTTAAATAACTTACCAACCTTTCTTCGTGAACACAATTCATGTCAAGAATCCTCTAAAGACAAGCATATGCCAAAGGTAAACGGAGCGTGGTCTCCGGGTCCCAGACCGAAGTGCGTGAAATCAGCGAGCGATGGAGTCAAATCTGCACCCATCAGTCCATTGTTAGGCATCAAGCGGCAGATGAGCGCCCAATTGGGAAAGTCCGGTTCCCTTGAGAGTATGAACTCCCGGAAGACGTCACTTCCATCCCGCTCGGTGGTTAAATTCTGCACGGAGATACACGTGTACGGAGCGATGTGAGGCGTCCTTTGTGTCACATTTTAATGAATTGTGTATCATCAAGTCATGTATATGTGTACATATAATACGTGCTTATATGTTCTTATTTAGAATGTATCGATCGGTCATTGTCAATAAACAATTTAAATTGCTTATAAGCGGTTATTTCACGTCATTTTATAAACATATTGAAAATTTTGAAAGGCGAAGTCACTTTTGTTATGCTGATAAGTTGCTCATCTGCATGACTGTCCTATCAACTTCATAGTCGGAACCCAAAATTGTGATTGCTATTGATACACAGAGGCATATATGTAAAGCATGACGACGAGCTATTGTATTGGTTTCCTGTCCAAAAATGCATAGGAATAAAACACATTTCACATTATTCGATGAAATTACGTTGCTATCCAGAATTATCTGCATGATAAATCAAAGTGAAGTGTTATTTTATTCATCAGTATAATGCATTGGTAATGTGTTTGGCTTTGAAAATTACCCAAATCTAACCTTGTCATCATGGTCAGTATGAGAATAAATGTGTATATGACACACTGAAGCGTTCACTATGAATGTCACAACATCTTAAAGAACATGTAAATACATTTTTTTTTATTGTTAAAATATTACCTGTACCATCTATTGTAATTGAATATGTAATGTTTACATATTTAGTCTCAAACTGTATGCATGTTAATCGGATTAATACTCGAGATAATTAAATTAAGCTTTGTTTTTATCTTAAACAAATATATTTAATCAAATGAATTGTTTTATCGATATTGCGAGTTTTTGCAAAGAAACAAGTGTCATATTTATAATAAAATAATGCAGCAGTTGTTTGAGTTGGGGTGTTGAACGTTTGATGCGTCCAAAAGTGGTTTTATTCTAAGGTGAGGTTGTCGTTGGCAAGTAGCTGTTGCTGAGGGAGAAGTTGTTGTTCAAGTTTTTGTTTTTCTGTTGGAGAATAACTTGTTATGGACGAAATTGTAGTTGTTGAATTCTTCACTGTAGGGGTTGATTTGTTGTAGATAAAGATGCAATTATCGAGGATGCTGGAGTAGGAACTTGATAGAAAGGATACTTAATATGCAGAACGTTAATACGATAGTTTGATTTTCCATTCTTTATTCGAATATTTCACAATGGACATACAACTTCTAGAATTCTAAGACATTTTTTTCAAAATGTGTTTTTCTCTTCTTTTTTTTAACCATACATTTACACATTTTCCACGTATGAACACACTAGTGTTCAATCAATACTTATTTTGTTACATATAATTCGATACGTATAATTCATACTCAAATACGGTTTTTATAGTATTTAAGATTAAATAAATCGAATTAAGAAAAATAAAACAATCCCGAGGTCGTTTCGCGACGTGTTTTGATTCATGCAAATCCATATACGACCGTCCTCAATTGTTGTTATGTAACCCAGCCGGAAAAATCTCCCACCACAATGGGGTTTGAACCCGGGGTCGCCCGGTTCCAAATCAAGCAGGCACTCTACCGCTACCGTTACTATAAAAGATAGCTCATATAGCAAGGCATTATAATTTCTCCTTTTTCCGAAACCTTTTACACTAACCCTTGTTATATCGAAGTTGCCGCTGCTTAACCGCCATGAATAAGCCCTTACAATTGTAATTACATATTGAACCGTGTGACATCCGTATCAAAACGTATCGCATTGTTTTGCAATTCGTATAACTCATATTTATAGATTCGTAAACATTTACTCTCATATCGCTCTGCATCTGCAACGGTACGTAACGTGATAATGAGTTAATCATATCCGGGATAAAGCATGGGATTTTATCCGTAGTTAAATCGGCGGTCGGCGAATATGTGACCTTGTAATAAAACATCACAGTAGTCCGGTTTCCAAGCCGCGGAATATGGAAACGATTTTCACATTGTGAGATACGGACTAATTACCATTGAGATTGTATTTTCAAATGTAAACACGACATGTTTGACAAATGGGGTATATGTATAAAGATATATGTTTATGTTTAATTTGAAGGCTTGCTATTGACGTGAAATGCTAGTTTTATATTAAGCAATTAAATTGGCGTTTCCGAATTGATATAAACCCCTATTCTGAATGTTCAGATCAACAGATGCAACTTGGCAAATGCACTTGATTTAATGTAATCCTTTTTAGGACAACCATGTGTGTATGTATTTGTGTATTCAATAGGGAATCGTGTGAATCATGTTTACCATAGCATGTCATTTAAATGTGAGTGTTCACCGTGTTAACAGGTTTATTAAACCCCATGTATGACAGCGTATGTCAAAATGGAAATAAAACACTTTATCAAACGTGATTTAAGTCTTTATACAAAGCTGTTTAGAATATAGAGCGTTAGTTTACGTCAAAGCGTCTTCTTACTTAGCATAATTATGATGGTAATACGCACTTGTTGTGGAAGGTTTAACATTTGATTTACAAATAATGAGAATGTCTGCATAACCATGAGCTGGTATACTGATCAATTAATAAAACAATACTGATGTCGGTGTATGATTAATGCATGTGAGGAAAGTGTCTTCTCGGGTTAGCCTTTGCAGTCCTCAAGGAAGACGCTTTTCGCCGAGACTTATTTTTCGTTTAAGAAGGCTTTCTTTAAACTGAAATCCATTCGAAAGGCGAAGTGCACAGGCTTTACCGACCTGGATTCAGAACAGTTTTCACAAAACGCGAATCGAGTAAATAATACCTTGGCATGTCTACATATTTTAAATAATTTATAATTTAAGTGCGTGATGTCGTTATTTGTTAAAATTAATACAAAGTATGTCGCGGGCAAACGTAATAACATGTCCACAAAAGATTGATGCGTGTCCGTTTAAAATATCTCTCG
>NC_068364.1:19004228-19086728 GCF_020536995.1 Dreissena polymorpha | reverse complement strand
AAGAAAGTTAATAGATTAAAATGTATCATATCTATATATGATTGTGTTGATGGAAATTAATGTGTTACAAAAGATTTCATTTATCTATTGAAGCTGACTTTCTATATTGCAACTACTTCGATTTGATATCGTGCACTCAAAAAAATGCGACTTTTGCTGGTACTTGTTGCCGCATTCATCACTTAATTCAATAACACATAACTGAGTGATTTTTCAAGAAATACTTGGTAACGGGTAAAAATATTAGCAAGTAATTTATGAATGATTTTCAATACAGGAGTATGTGTTTTTACGTTATGTTCGTTTTTCTTTGTGTTTATTACGCCTGTGTTATTGATTGATGCATGCCATTAACGTATTATTTAATGTAGATTATAATGTTGAATAGCGTAAAGTTAATATTATAAAATAAATAAACATTAAAACAAGCCTGTTAAAACATAATTCCGTTCGGGTATTCTTAATGGGCCATATTGTTATTATCTGCTGACAAAAGTTTAACGATAGATCAAAAATAGTAGGTCACAATCATATAAAATATACATTAACAACCGTACACATTACCACAGCTCAGAACGGGCAATTAGTGTCCTTATGTATATTTAATTACTTGTAGCTTGAAGGAGTTTTCCTCAAAGCTCTCGAAAAACACTCCATATTAAATCTACAAATAACTCCGGTCACATTAACTTGACAATTATGTAAAGCCCGAGCCTGTAAACTACGAGCCGTCGATATTTTAACTCAAAGGCGATACGATCATTTGATATACTTATTCACATTTAAATAGAAAATAATCTTTTTTTTTTAAATTTGTCCCAGCGCTTCTAAACTTTTATAACTAATTTTTTAATTATTTACCAAGCCGAGCAACACTGTTATGTTTCAAGAGTGAAACAAGACACAACACATTATATTTAAAGACAATATTAAATCAAGACAACTTAAGTATAAGAAAAATCTATATAAGCGCTGTCAATGGATAACGCCTTTCTATTTTAAGTTCTGAAAGCATTAATTTAATAACAAGTTTGCGCAAATCAAGCTTACTGAAGAATATAAAACCTCGTAAATGAAGGTTATTTCATGAGTATAACTATATAAAAGTTTAACAACAAAAATGGCGGTCGTATATTACCACGAAATCTTTCCTATTGAGTACAGTTTATTGTGTTCAACGCGATTTACGTGATATATTACGAATGTGAATACTAAAATATTTCAGATGGAAACAAGGGACTGTTCTTCAGCAACGGAGCGAGATTTAGCACATATGACAATGATCATGAAAATTGCGCCCATTACCACCACGGGGCTTGGTGGTATTACTCGTGTTCGTGGTCTTATTTGAATGGAAAATATTATACCCCAGGATCAAAATATATCGATGGAGCGTTTTACTGGGGCTTTAAAACCGACGAATCACTGAACGAAGCAAAAATGGCCTTTCGAAGAATTTAACAAAGCTTTCTGTGATAATCACAAATATCAATATATATTCTCGAGTTAAATTGATTGGATTATAATAAAACTAAAATGTGTTAATGGCATTTTTTCGTCCTTAATTTCATCTTAAAAAAATAAATTTTCGGACGAGATCTCCACCGTTACCAGATTTCGATGAACCTAAACAGAATTGTCCGTAAAGCGTTGACAAGCGCATAATGTCATGTCCATCTGGTTAAAATAATCAAGGTATCATTTTTTTCTGAAAATAAAAAATACAACAGAGGTCAATGAGGCTCTATGAAATCTCCTTTGAGAGGAATCATTGTTCTTATGCACTACATTTATATAGCAGACCACCACCTATAAACATACAGTGTTTTAAATTAATTGAGATTACCGCATTGGAACGATCAATACAAAGCATCGAGGCCGGACACCGGTTTGATGGCTAACCGAACCTCACACTTATCTTAGAATAATTTAGACACCAAACGCGCGTCTAAAACGATCTCACTCGAATGTTAAAATGCAGTCAAAAATGCAAGGTGACTGACAAATCATTACACGTGAATCCAAGACTACTCACATAATTTTAGTGTACTAATGCTATACGCATTGGGCATCCATTGAAACGATACTGTTACAATGGCAAATATATATTAATTCATTCGCGAGATTTCAGCAATTAATGACCTAAATTTGACGAGATTTTGTATGTATTATCGCTTAAAATAGCCAGGCAATATTCGCTTGAAATTTAGTGATGTCATTTCATAGGAATGTTGTTTTGAAAAGCTCGTAGAGTGCTACCACAACATTTGTACAAGAATGGATGTTAATAGAGTCAATTATAAGGTATTTTCTGCATGTTTAATGGAAAGTAATACCAGATGCAAGAATGGGCATTCCTGTTTAATGCATATATGGAAAAGTTAGATTTTGTAGAATATGCACGTAACTGTGTAACAGTGTCGCCAGAATAATTTTGTGAAAAAGTTGTTCTTAAATAATTTGCCAATGTATGTGGATGAATCGAGAGCTGAACTTGATAGAAATGTTGGTCGAGATGGTTATAGTGGTAAAAAATTAAGAACATATAAATTGTTGAACAACGACTACAAAACCGACCATTATTGTAAAATAGTTTGCCCCGTCAGCATAAGTATGCACTAGCTAAATTCAGTAGCATCAATAAAGCTGTAAACTTGTAGACGTGAACTTATTCCTGTTGACAGAAGGATTCGTCCAATATGTAAAACTGCGGATGAATGTGAAAAACATGTATTACTATCATGCAACGCATTTGAACATAATAGATCTCCATTGGTGGAGGAAGCAAGTAGTATTATGCCAGAATTTGTGAATCAAGGGGATGAGGATAAGCTTATATATATTCTCTCCAACAATGATATTGTTAAACGTACTGCCAAAACCTGTTACAATATTCTTCAACTTCGCTATAATATTCTGTATATATAGCAACTGCATACCTTAGTATTTCTTTTAGTGTGCCATAATGTAAATTAATGTTCTAGGTGGGAAATGAGTACACACCTTTCAAGTTGCCTCGGACACTCTTAAATTCAAAGTGTTTAGTGTAGCCAGTAATTCCCAGTTTATTTTTTTTTATATACTATCTATTAAACTTATGTACTGAACCATCATTCAGATATTATTAATAAAATTGTGTGTTTGTCATTTCCGACCTAGAATGAAAACTGATCTAAAACTTAAGAATTGTATTGTATTAAAGACTTAAATTTATCTCTAAAATTGTATAATTAATGTTTTATCCCTGTGTTTGAATGTCACCACTGACCAGTTCGTAGATGGTCTGACCAAGGCGATATATGACTTTGTAAGTAATTTTAATTTTATTTTTTACTATGCGCAATAGTGCTTTATGTTCGCTTTTAGTACTTTATGGTTAATTACTTATGGCAAATTTTAAGGTGAGGTCAGTGGGGACAATCAAAATTGTATTATGTAATAAAGTATTTAACTGTACTGTGCTATATGTGACTTAGTCCCATAACACTAAGATTGTACAAAGCTCTTTTAACTGATTTCCAGACTTAAGTGGAGACTATATAACTTTATGGTGTTTGAAAGAGCGGTAACTCTGTAGTTCGTGTTACAGTTTCTATAATTTGGATTCAATGGTTAGCTCCCTTTTATTTCACTATAAGTGAATGATGATTATTATTTTGATATAATAGTCTAGTCTCTTATAACTCGATACTTCGAGTGTCCTCTCTTTTAGTATTATGCTTTTTTTGTAATTGTATGTTGTGAGTGTATATATGATGATGGGACTGTAATAAACTAATAAACTCCTTACTATGTAATAGTGCCCTTGCATAAAACACTCCTTTATGGTTATTCGGTCCCGCTAATCCGCTTATCATAACAATGAACTTGTCAAGGGCATAAACTAATGAGGACATACTTCTATCACCTGATAACAAAATAATATTTAATTGGCTTGTGACAAACAGAACCCCCATGTGTTCTCCTTTTTTCCCAACACTATGTCACAACTTACTCAAGACAATATAGTCATATAAGTGTACAGAAGGGAAATAACTGTGTGAGTATTTTATCTTTGAAATATGTTTTATAAATAAACATGTACACGCCGGTTCCGTTTATAAAAACACTAATTGATTTTTTTATAACTTTTATCGCTTCGAATTTATTTTGAAAAAGGGTGTTATTTGGTAAGACCGTAGATTATGAAAATAACACTAATGCACCGTGTATTTAATGGTAATTTGAAAGTGGTACAAACATTTAAATAGTACTATAATTCGCAGACACCATCGCGACAGATAATCTACTTTAATAGAAGAAATATGCTTGACGTCAGAAGCATATTCGACTTAAATGGAAAACATTTAATAAAATTGCTTCTCCGTTCATTATATTTACCGTGTACTGATACAAAAACGTAAACAAGCAACTATGACTAGGTAAAGGAAGAGCCGTTTACCAATAATGAATCAAAAAAGAAAAATGATTATACAGGAACGACAAATTATTAAAGAAATTGTTAAGAAAAGGAACTGCAATGTTTAATTTCATTTAATAAACCGTCTGTATGCTTGGGGCTATGATGGATGTATTAGTATTTATTTATTTATTTAGAGGTCACAGTTTAAATCAAACATTACATCGGAATACAACGTATACAATTTGTACAGAACATTACGGGTTTACATAATGGACTGATTTTCGAATGACGTCGACGAAGCTAAATAAGTGTTATCCCGTGAATAACGCAAGTGTGAACCTTGGAACCAAAATGTATGTTAACAAGAATGTCCCTGTTTACGTGTTGTCTATTATAAAACGTATTGCGTATACAATATCACATCAGGACCTTTCATCTATCATAGGTAAAACACGATGTCTTGAACAAATGTTCTAACGCTCAAAACGAGTGTACAATCGTTGGTAATACCTTTCAAACGTAGGTATTAGGACGGAAATCTAGCTGCTGTAAATTGCAATTAGCACACACATAACTCTTCTCAATAGGCTGGCTTATATTTTTCTATTATTCAAACGTTTCGTGATTATATTTTTCGTTTATCTTTAAAAACGTTTAATTCTTTCTTATCTTGTCAAAATTTCTGTTGTATATATGTACTGTTGTATTATGTAATGAACATTGGTGAAGCAATATATATAAATAAATAGATAAATCAATAAATCAATATATATATATATATAAATGCGGCTATAAATGAGTATGTATAATATGTGACCTGTAAAAAAATATTAAACGATAAGCGATGTTTTGTTCACCTCTCGGCATTGATTATGTTAAAATGCTGTATCCAGATTTATTTTTATTCATACATCATTTACTGTCATGGATTATTACAAGTTTTATTTTTACAAATGGAATTTAAATTGTTAGAAATAACTGACTATAGCTCTAATCATCGGTTGTCTCGCCTGACGCCATATAGCTAGACGAATATCCCATACATTGCATTCTTTTTCATATTTATTACCGTATATCCTACAGGCAATAATTTCGTAGGCTAAATAACAAAGGACAATTTTCTCAAACGATTTAGATGCCATGACCTGAAAACTGTTTTTTTCACTTCCATTTAATAACATATGTCTACCAATTATGTTTCACGGTGATGGATTTCTTAGTATTTGATAAATGGTTAACAAAAAAGGGCATGAGTGCATGTAAGCTGATTAAAAAAACTCTTTAAACAAGTATATAACATGTCTAACAATAAGAGACACAACTAAATAAACGTGATCGGAAAAACAGACTTCATAATTACAGTGTAAAAAATTAAAAGCTATTATTTTATAAGCGAAATATTCATTAAAGATTTACGTCGCCTCCAAAGATGTGACATTTTATCACCATGCATGCTTAATAGAGTATATCTTGATAGTATTTGGAGGTTGTGTGTTTTTCTTAGGAATAAACATTTGAAAGCCTACGGTATACCGGCAGTATGCAATTAGTAATTGATGAATTATATTACTTGATACAAACGGATATTCTTACTTTTCTCAGGAATTGAAAACTGTAGCCTTCAATAATTTGTCGCACACTATCCTCATTTCCAGCTTTAATCTTTATGAATATTTTGATGAAATCATCCGCTTGTACATTATAAGCACGTACACCAAAACTAACAATTAACATTAAATATTGATTTCGCTTTAAACTCATTTTGTCTCATTAAGATACTGAAGTAGTGATGTATATTGCTAATTCTAATTCCTCACCAAGCTGTCAACATTTTTGAGCGAAATTAATTTAATGGGAACCCAACAAACAGTGTCCACTGTTATTTTACAAATCTATTTTAAGCTACTGAACCGCACGAGAGATAGCAAACGGCGCATTGCAAAATCATTAATCGGTAATAGTTAATACTGTAGAAAGTAGTAATGCAACTACACAATGTTGAAAATCAGTTCATTTGGAGGTTTTGATTGCCAACATGGGCACTTAATTTTCAGATTTAAAACATCAATCGAACGCGAATGTAAAATGATACAATAGCATCTGAATTGATCAATCTTGACATGATGTTGATTACGTTAAAACGCTTCAAGAGCCCTTGAAAACTCTATAAATGTCCGATACTGTTTCTTATTTAAGTAAATTTTATTAGAAAAACATCCGTATAATAAACACGTGTGATATGCACAACTTATTCATTTGTGAATCACGACAACAATTCAATGGATTAATTATACGCGTCACCTTGAATATATAACATACCAGCAATATCAGTCGTTTCACTAAATAATTGCAATATTAATCTAACGTTATAAATATATTGCATGATCTGTGTCTTCCAATGTACGATGTTAATTATCGAACTGTATGTTTAACATTTTTAATTTTTTCATCGGTGAATGAATATGATAATTGTTTGTCAACCGTTGCTTTCAACACTGGTTCAAGCACATGTCGCAAGATCTAAACACAGACGGTTTGTCTGCTATAAACTTGAAAGCGATCCAATAACAACAACTGTATTATTGCTACATGTATATGTTGTGGTGCTTAAAAAATAAACCTCTAGGACATCGTTTTGTGAATGTTGATATCAGAGAAACCCTTTAATTTATTTTAGAGAAATATGCAATGATGCAATTTGTAAATATACAAAATAAATGTATGTTAACAGGACATATTTTGTCGTGCAATGATACAAATAAACGCATTATAGATTTTATTGAAATTTGAACTTGAACAAACAATCGGACTGATTTCGAGTTAATCATTATTATGTAAATTTTTTATAACCTGTAAAACAAAACAAACATAACGAATGTGAATCCTATTCAAATTAGCGTGTCATTTGAATAACACTATCCACCATGTAAACACATTCATTATAGTAAACTAAGTATGTAAATCGTGTGTTTAAACCAAATAAAACACTTCATCAAAATGTCATTTTAGTTTCCCGTAGACATTATAATGTGTGGCTCAAAGTTGTAGTACAGTGCGATAACTTAATACTTTACGGAACGTGTAATTAGCTTAAATACTTGAAAGTTTAATAAGTACAAATTAAAATGTGATGGTAATAGTAAATAGATGCGACACATTGGAACGATGAAATTCTGGATAAGGTTTTAACCATTCACAGGTCGTAGTTATCTGTTGTGGTTATCAGTTTATGGTAACTAGACTCATAAATCATTTATAAAATATTGGACCGAACGGGTCTGTTTTTGTTTTCTTAAAAGGTCATTACAATATTGAACTGTCGCGGTGACATAAAATACAATGGCGGATTGCGGAACTAACGATTCGTGAGTGTCCCAATCGCTCAATCCCTAGATCGATCCTTTGTGAGTTTTTTTCAAATTCATTTAAAACATTGAAGTCGGTTCACAAGCGTTATATGTAGACATTGGTTTTGTCTTTTTTGTACTGGTTGTTGATAATAATTTTTGCCTCACCATGATCAGCTATAAAAACAAAACAACAAACACGAAACAGCATAATTCCATAATTCAACCAGATAGTGAACACATGTTCAGAAAATAAAATAAAAAATCGCAAAATGAGACTCTGCTCAACAAGATACCTTGGCTTTAAGCGACTTGACTAACTTTACTACTTTTGTGAATCATGACAGATGACGTGACGTGAACGTCCGCTTTGTTCACGTGAGATGACGTTTAAATGTCAGCTGTTGTGCTCATTAAAGTAATTTAACGCTTGAGTTTGTCAAGTAAAATTTCTTTCAACGAAAAAGATGCGCGAAACAGACGTATCTTCATAATATGATATTTGGATTAAGTGAAATAACACATTTGTGTAAGACTTTTATTACATTGTTTTTGTATTACTATTATCATAATAATTATTATATTGATCATAATATTATTATAATTATAATTATAATTAATTATCATTATTATTTTATTATTATTATTATTATTATTATTATTATTAATATTATCAGCATAAATATCATCAGAGGTATATGTAGTTAGTAGTATTTTGTTGTTGTCGATGTTTTATATCGATTAGAGGTAGTAGTAGTAGCAGCAGCAGCAGCAGAAGTATTAGTAGTAATAGCAAAAGAAGTAGTAATAGTAGTAGGTATAGTATTAGGATTAAGTATAGTAGTAGTAGAAGTAGTTATAGCAGAGGCAGCATTATAAGAATTAGTAGTAGTAAGAGTAGCAGCAGCAACAATATTAGGAGTAGTAGAAATAGCAGCACAAATAGTAGTAGTAGTAGTAGTAGTAGTAGTAGTAGTAGTAGTAGTAGTAGTAGTAGTAGTAGTAGTAGTAGTAGTAGTAGTAGTAGTAGTAGTAGTAGCAGTAGTAGGTATTAGTAGTAGTAGTTGGAGAAGTAGTGGTAGTTACACTAGTAGTTTATATATATATAAACTATATATAGTTTGCTATACAGTTTTCTACTGAGTGATTGATACGTTTCTCTGATCGATAATTTTCACTTATCATAGTAATGTATTCATCGGTTATTGTTTCAACTGCGGAAATTTAATGTTAATTTATAACAGGAGATACATCATTGTATATAAGTTGATATTTTTGACGAAGTTTGACAGGTTTACTATGACGAAAGTAAGTTGAATGTCAATATGTTCCTATAGTAATTTGTATATCAGTTCCTATGACAGAGCTTTTGGTAAGACTTTTTTTTCTTTACTGAATTTTATAATATAATTATTGTACAAGTCTTTATTTTAATTTTCGACATATGTTATTTGACTTAAAATGTTTTCTTGTAAAGTTCTCTATTGTTAAATATGAGTACTTCATAATGGCTATTCGTTTCATCTTGATACTTGTCAGAAATAAATATAAATGAGAAAACATGGGTTAATTAAACTGTATATGAACAGTAGACCATTGTTGTATTTTGACAGTCCGTAACGTTAATTTTGCACTTACATCCTTAAAAACATACGCGAAAACCGCCGACGTGTATATGTGTGTCAAGTAAACCTATCGATATTTTACCACATTCATACTCCGATGGTATCAAGATTTCGTCGACAATTTAAAACATTCATACGTCGTGTTTATTATGGGCAAGATTAAGTTTTGATCGGATCATTTTGCTATAACAAAGATACAATTAACAACAAGAAATAATTGCAATTACTTAGTTTTTAATGTCAAACGGTCATAACCTGGCGTTTGTGTTTGTGTTTTGTAATGTGTCCATTGTCGTAAATAAAGGAACTAGAGCTTGCAATGCATGCTTCCTCTCATGATGCACATGCACTTTAACTTAAATTATTACATGTATTCGATTGTAAAGTCGTGGGTGAGCATTTGTTTTAAACTGTTTAAACACTCTGGTAAAAGAAACGTGCTTGACAAGGTACATTTTATATCATTTAATTTTCGATTGATATTCCAAATATTTCATATTTTATGAATTTTAAGCTAGGCATATATATTCAGGGGTTACAGCAAGAATAAAACGAGGCTTACAGTTCATGTTTACTTGAATAACCAAAAATGTTACATACAAATACAAAAAATATTATTTTACTTGTTGATGATCTTGTCTCAAAATCATGTGAATAAAGAAAAAAATGTAATTACTTTTGACAAAATAAAGCGTAGTTATTCCGTTATTCGATGTATATGAGTACTTACATTATTGTTTTTATCTTCAGAGTAAAATGAAGGAAATTGTAAACAAAATCTACGAATATACCTTGAAAGATGACATCACTTCCGTTAAACGTTGTATCGACGATGATGTCATGGCCTGGAACACACGTGACGAAAATGGAACAACACCTCTTATGACCGCAGCGACGTTGAACAGACTGGCGATATTAAACTTACTGCTAACATCGAAATGTGACGTCAACGTCACCGACGTCAACGGAAACACTGCACTCCATCTGGCAGTAGATGAAGGCAATTGTGATGCTGCCAAGCTTCTTATAGAAAGTGGTAAGACGCATTCTTTATATTTAAATGCGATTCTAAAGAAATATGGACGTTTTTAATAATTTAGCAAATAATGTTTAATAGACTATGCATATCGTAAAGACCAAATGCGTATGTGTGTGTTTCTTTGATGGTATTGTTGTTTATAACTGACATTGTGTCTGACTGCAAATTGTATTTGAGGACATATTGTCTAAGTTGGAAATAAGAAGTTCCAGTAAGAAAGAGCTTAATTTGATACGAGCACCCAAAGTTGTTTGTTTTTCCATTAAAGGACGCGTTATCGTGGACGCCGCTAACTTCAAAGGAGACACGCCTCTGATGAGGGCCGCCTATTATGACTATTGCGAAGCAGCCAGGATACTGATCTCGCAAGGTATAAACATGAGGCCGAGTTGAAGAAATACATCAACTGTTTTTGTACATGACCTCGCTCAAATTCGAAGTTGTATTATACTACATAAAGTTTAATGCAATTTGTTAGTAAGTTTTTATTTAGTGAATAGTTCATCAGTTTTCAAAGCCGATTTTTAAATTTGACCGTTCGATGACATCGGTAGTTTAAGGTTTTAATTTAGGTTTCATGAGTGCGCAATTATTTCGACCAATACAAAGAGGTCTTTGCAATTTGTAAATATATTCACGAAAAAATCTTTAAAACATGGCTGCATTTGCTTCTTGCATGATGATTATTACATGTTATCGTAACTTAGAAATGTAATGAAGAGCCATACACAGTATCAAAACAACTAAAATTACATACTCTATACCCTCTTATTATTTTAAACATTTGACCTTTAACATTTACACTTACTTATTTTATTTTGATCAATGATGCATTATTAATCAGAATACCTCTACAAATCACTATCATGACAGTTAAATTCCATTGTGATAGCATAGGGCGACAACTCTCCTCATACATTGCGTTAACGTCTCGTTCAAAAGCGTTGCCTACAGCATCTAAATTAAGTTTCATAAGAAACGGTTAACATGATAATTCGATTACATTAAACAATGAATAAAAGACAATTATCGGTAAACACTTGCTCAACTTTTTAAGTTGAAAAGATCGACCGCCTACAATCCAAAAAGAGCTTTCTACGCAGAAAATTAATGACAACTAAGATCCCTAAAGTAAAGAAACGTTATGCCAATATAGAATCATTCACAAACGTAAGTGTTTGCTTTGTTTTTTAGGTCAAGCTGATTTGAATATACGTAACAAATCTGGGCAGACTGCATTGCTGATAGCTCTTCAAGAAGGAAGCCGTATGACATCAGATCTGATTATCAAAAGCGGATGTGACGTCACGATATGCGATAATCTTGGCAGAAGTCCATTTTATATGGCCATTCATAGTCCGTGTATGAAGAGTTTGGACTGTGCCAGGGCTTTAGTCGAAACAGGTTCATAAGTTATATGTTTTTAATAAGAAGTTGGCTACTTCGTCTGAAATTGTAGTTTTGTTTCCTTGAATATAGGCTTCCAGTTTTCTTTCCTGGATTTGAAGGAAAAATATATAATGAGGTCACCAGAGTTGATGGTTTTAGTTAAATGATTAATATCTCAATTATTGTATTCATGTTAATGGTTACATTAAATATATAGAGGATATTTGTTCATGTCAGTGTAAAATCGCCATGAGTGAAAATATTATTTTTCTTTGATCACGAGTGAAATAACAAACGATCTTACACTGACATGAACAAATTTTCTGTTTCTTTTATTCCCCCTTTTCAAAAAAATATTTAACAGCTATTTCCCTATCGCCGAAAAGTTACCCTTTTCTCGGAGTTTCTCCCGCGGCGTGCCTCAATACATTTCTTAACACAAAATGACGTCATAAGTGTGACGAAATGACGTCATAATACCATCGGCATTCTCCAGTTATTAAACTCTTTTACAATGTAAATAAACGGTGAAAAGCATAAATAAAAAGAAAATTTGTTGGATTCGCTGGTATGTCGATTTTAATTCACTCGTGATCATAGAAAATATATATATATTTATTTATGATAATCTAAAAATAGAAAAAGGAGTTCCGAAAATATGTTATCTTCATCGGTGAAAATTAAAATTTGTTTATTTTCACTGCTGTTATTTCACTGCAGAAATTTCAGGGTTCTGAATAAGAGCCGACCGCCGGCCAAATCGGCCGTTTGAAATCAGATTCTGGCCGGTTGAAAATCGCTCAGATTCGGAAAAGCGGCAATTGACTTTTCGAAATTTGCATATCTTTTCGGTAATTTTGCTCCTTTTTGCTATTAAGCAATTATCTCCCTTACCGCACTACAACAAAAACAACAATGAAAAGGCGCAAATTGAAATCGGTTAAAAACCAGTCAAATATTTTGACGTTCTTTTCATCACATGGTGACTTTTTGTTCCTGATTGCTTGCGTTTTTTGTGTTAATGCAAAGTTTTTTGTTGTTGTGAAAGTTTGTTTTTAATTCAGTTACGTTTCAAACTAGAAGTGTCATGCACAATGTGCATGGTAAAAGGACGATCAGGCCTTTTCCCCCATTCCTGTAGGGCCGAATTTAGGCCCCATTTCCAATCCAAGATCGAAGTTTTTTCCTTATCAGAATAAAATGTCTCAATCGGAATCTTGTTTAAAAAAAACGTAAAAATCGTAAAAATTGACCCCTAAAAGCGAGTGCAATTACGTATCCGAAAGTCGTATTTATAATACACTTTATTTGTAAAAAAATGCTTTTTAAATAAGTTAAAATTTTACAAAAGTAATAAAAAAAAATTCATTTATCTGTTGTTAGTTGAAAAGCTTAAATTCATAAAATGGACAAAAAATGCTCAAATGTAAGTGCCTTGTTGACCATTAAAATAGCCATAAAATGGCTCCAAAATGCAAGAAATCAAGTGCTCAATTTTAACATTTTCAGGGGGAGCATGCCCCGGAACCCCCCTAGAACAGAAAGCCTGTTCGTTTCACAGTTTGGCCTGTTGGCTCAAAAATTATTGAGAACCCTGCAGAAATGTTATATTTTATCATTAGGTTTACTTATTATTGATACAATAACATATATTCCTTGCTGTATAAATGTTTCGATGTGAAAAAATTGTTATATTTGCCATTTTCAATTTACATTCCAGGGTACGATTTAAGCGTGGACAAAATGTGGATAATCAATGACGAAAAACACAACCTGTTTTACCAAGACGACACCCTCTATTCACATATCAGAGGAATCCTACGTAAACCATCCTCGGATGGAAATAATAACAAACCAAGCCTCATCACGATACCAACGGCGTCAATATCTAGTTTATGCGACAATAATTACACATCAGAAGCTGTCTTGTCACCTAATGCTAGGACGTCATTATCTCCTCCGTATTCCATATCGCCAACACTGAAAGAGAAAATCATGTCAACCGATACTCCCAATTTCATACCTATACCTTTCAGTAAAATTGCATCAGAGACCAGAAAATCACCAAACGCATCAACAATATCTCCGTTATCTAGTCGAAGAAATCTTTTCAAAGAGTCAAATTCTGTTCTTTCTTGGAAAAGACCGGAACTTGCGTCATCGTTTTCTTCCGATTCTGATGACGTAGGAGATGATGCATTGCAAAAAAATCTAAAATTGATTAACTTACCAACTTATCTTTGTGAATATAATTCATGCACAGAATCCCTTAAAGACAAGCATATGCCAAAGGTAAACGGCGCATGGTCTCCCGGTCCGAGACCTAAGTTCGTGAAATCAGCGAGCGATGGAGTCCAGTCTGCACCTTGCAGTCCATTGTTAGGCATCAAGCGACAGATGAGCGCCCAGTCGGGAAAGTCCGGTTCCCTTGAGTGTATGAACTCCCGGAAGACGTCACTTCCGTCCCGGTCGGTAGTAAAGTTCTGCACGGAGATACACGTGTACGGAGCGATGTGAGGCGACCTTTGTATCGCATTTGAGTGAATTGTGTATCAGCAAGTCATGTGTATCTGTGCCAATAATACGTGTTTGTACGTGCTTATTAAGAATGTACCGGTCGATAATTATAAATAAACGATTTAGATAGCTTATGAATGGTAATAGCACGTAATTATATAACATATTGGCAATCTTAACAGGCGAAGTCGATTTTGTTTTACTGGTAAGTTGAACATATAAATAAGCTTTTATATCCATGTTTACATGACTGTAGGTATAACTCCATAGTCGGAACCCAATATTGTAATTGTTATAAATACATCCGGCATATATGTTAAGCATGACGACGAGATATCTAATTGGTGTCGTGTCCAAAAATGCATGGGAATAAAACACAGTTAACATTTACAGTTATCCGATGTAATTATGTTGCTATCCAGAATTATCTGCAAGATAAATTAAAAGGGAGGTGTTATTTTATTGGTCACTATTATGCATTGACAACGTGATATATACCTATGGCTTTGGCAATTGCCCAACTCTAAACTAGGTTTCACTGCAGTATGCGAATAAATATGTATTTGACAAACTGCAGCTTCACTATGAATGTCAAAACATATTGACACTCATAGCTAAAAAAAAACTACATACATTGTATGTATTGTATAAATATAATGTCTCAAACAGTATACATGTGTTGTTAATCGAAATAAATACTCGAGAGAATTACATAAAGCTTTGTTTTTATTTTAAATAGAAATATTTATTCTTTTTTTTTAAATCTTTATTGCAAATTTTTTTGAAAAGAAGCATATGTCCTATTAATAATAATATTATGCAGCAGGTGTTTAAATTGGGTGTTTAAACGTTTGATGCGTCGAAAAGTGGTTTCATTCTAAGGCGAGGTTGTCGTTGGTAAGTAAATGTTGTTTAGGGAGCGGTTGTTGTTGAAGTATTTTTTGTTGTTGAAGGATAAGGTGTTGTTGAAGACATAGTTGTAGTAAATAGCTTCATTATAGAAGTCATATTTTTGGTAGATTAGGATGCAATTATTGAGGATGCTGCAGTAGGAACTTGCAAGGTGGGTTTTAAGTGAGAAGAGTATAAATACGATAGTTTTATTTTCCATTCTTTAATCGAATATTTCATAAACTTCATAAATTTCATAAGCTTATGGTTTTCTAAATCATAAATCAAAGTCGAATAACAATGTACAGAAAACTTGTGGATTCTAAGACATTTTCCAAACCTTAAATAAATGTTCTCTATTTTTTCTGAACACATTTTCCGCGTATGGACACATTAGAGTTCAATCAATACTGATTTGGTATCACTCATACTTAAATGCTGTAAAAATAGTAATTAAGATTCAATAAGTGGAATAAAGAAACTAACCACCATCCAGAGGTCGTTTCGCAGCGTGGTGTTTCATGGAAATCCGTAAACGACAGTTCTCAACGGTTCTATCACTTTGTTATATCGAAGGGGTCGCTGCTTATCCGTCCTGAATAAGCTCTTACAAGAGTACTTTCATATTGAACCGTGTGATATTCGTATTAAAACGTATCGCACAATCATTATTACTCATCTTTATAGATTCGTAAACATTCATCCGCATCGGTACGTTCCCATATCAAAAGTATAGGCTTGTCGACGTGAATTGTTACTATTATACTCATCTTTAAGCAATTAAAGTGGTGTTTCCGAATTGATCTAAACCCATATTGTGAATTTTCAGAATAACGGATGACACTTGGCCATTGCACTTGATTTAATTTAACCCTTTTGCAGGACAAACATGTATTTGTGTATTTAATAGTGAAACGCGTGAGTCATGTTTACCATAGCATGTCATTAAAATGTGATGGTTCAACATGTAAACAGGTGTATTAAAACCCATGTATGTCAGCGTTTGTGGAAATAAAACACTTTATCAAACGTGATTTAAGTCTTTAGGTTAATATATATTTTACAGTGTGGTTCAGAATACAGAGCGTTTATTTACGTCAAACTTTTTCTCACGTAGCATTATTATGATGGTAA
The DNA here is from genome assembly GCF_020536995.1 of Dreissena polymorpha. Taxonomy (NCBI): domain Eukaryota; kingdom Metazoa; phylum Mollusca; class Bivalvia; order Myida; family Dreissenidae; genus Dreissena; species Dreissena polymorpha. Next base: position 19,070,384 of record NC_068364.1, on the reverse strand, counting down.
TACACACATGTTGTGGAAGGTTCAAACTTTGATCTACACATAATGAGGATGTCTGTATAACCATGATCTGGTATAATGATCAAAATGATGTCAGTGTATGCTTTATGCATGTGAGAAAATTGTCGTCTAAGACTAGCCCGTGCCGTCCGCAAGGAAGACAATTTTCGCCTATGCATGATTGTTATTTAGAAAGGGTTTATTTACACTGCAATTCATACGAAAGGCAGACTGCAAAGGCTTTACCGACCTGAATTCAGAACTGTTTACGCAAATCGCCCCTTGAGTAAATAAACCATCACACCGTGGCATGTTAACATATGTTGAATAATGTAAATAATTTATCATGTAAATACATGAGGCTGTGTTTGATGCAATATGTTGTTTTAACAAAGTATTGCGCGGTCAGACGGAATATTATGTCCAGATAAAAAGATTGATGTTTGCCCGTTTAAAATATCTGCCATTCACTTCAGGATTGTTTAATATTGAAAATCACTGTTTCAATAAATATAAGTGTCTATTATTTTAAACATATGTGTATTAACCCTTGTTTCCATCTGGTTAATGGTAATTTCAGCCAAAATGGAAATTTTAAATTGTAATCATATCCAGGAATTGTTTTGTTTTATATTTATTTTTTTGTGATTTTAAAGTCAGATTTGGATGTGTTTGATCTAAATATTAATTCCTTTTTAAGAACATTAAGGCTGTGAAATAATGTCGATCAAATTAATCATGATTCATTGCTGTGCACATGTTCATGACCATAAATGTAGAAAGTGAACAAAGCCCTATGGCATACAGACAGTTTTCGAAATGTTTCAACAACAATATGAACATAGCCATACAACATAGAGGTTTGTGTTATTGTTTCTGTGTGTGTAGTATTACGGCAACCAATGTCACCACAATTGATCTAGTTTATGTTGTCTACCAGTTTGTTTCAAATGTCATATGTTACTATGGTAAATATTCCTATAACCATTAATTAATTATTATGTCCTGCCCATTTTATACAAACCATACTTTTCATCATCATGATGTAATATATTTATTTACACTGCTATATCATGTCTTGTGTATGTTGTTTGGCTATGTACTTTCTCAAATGTAGCATACTCAGTAGATCAGTGAACACGGAATCTAAACTGTAAGTGTACCAGAACGAGTGTGAACGTTTTGCTGTGAGTTGGTATGTTCATTGTGTTAAATTAATCTGTATTTTGTGAAATTTGTATTTTTTGTGTCTTTGAGCCTTAATCATAACTCAAGATGGGGTAAAATGTAAGGTGGCCACAGTATAAAACAATGAATAAAAATTACATGCAAATATGCAATAGATGTTTGTACGTTAAATAACATTGAAGTGTTCGATGCAATAATTAACCTTGAATAATAGTAGCATTCCGTTTAAAAATATAATCTTTATAACAAATCAACACATTACACAGTTTAAATGTCAATGTATACAAAGTATTTATGATGTTTGTTAATTGGATATTATTTATCACCTTGTTAATGATGTTTTGTCGCTATAAATTTAAATCAAACCAAAGAACAAGCGATTTCACAAAGTTATCAGTTATGCAATTTCTAGTTTATGATACAAACTATCACATCTAGTGCAAACCACACGCTGTTGAAATTCAACAACACGCACATTAAACAAACTATGTCATACTGCAATTATAATAAATTTCCAACTTAACTCAAAGTAATTGTATCGGAGGAAAATACATGAATCATCCTTAATATTAAATGTGTCATTTATATAAAACCTCGTAGTACAAATGCTAAATGCTATTTTATATGCGTTTACAAAGAAGAGCTGTTGTACTTAATGCAAACGTGGAGTAATATTATAGCCTAAGTGCTTTTTACCACCTTATATGAATATAAACGACATGAATACATTTCATGTTCTGCTCTGTTCTGTTTGCTCTTTATATAATTGTATAATTAAGATACTGGTGTACGTTAACTTTGTGGCTATTATAATATATAATAAGCTTATTTACGTTTGTCAATGTTCAATGTTGCATCATCATCATCATCATCATCATCATCATCATCATCATCATCATCATCTTTATCATCATAATCATCATCATCATCATCATCATCATCATCATCATCATCATCATCATCATCATCATCATCATCATCATCATCATCATCATCATCATCATCATCATCAACATCATCATCATCATCATCATCATCATCATCATCATCATCATCATAATCATAATCATCATCATGTTTTTTAGAGAGGCTAGCCGTGGATATCATACACCAAATCTTACATTGTTTGTAAACTTTGTTTACAACAGATATACTATGACTGACTTAGAATTTTGTCCTTTAGTTCGATTCAAAGAAAAATATACTGAAGACAAACTGGCGTTAATCATCGGAAACTGACTCAAACCAGAAAACAAATACACTGTACACCTTGTATGTAGCAACGAGCTTAATCTTATGTCAGATAACTGATACACGAGAAAACTGGTTTATATCATCGGACTTCTCACTAGTGAAATGCAGCTGATATACCGTGCTAGAAAACTGGCTTTTATCACATATGATTGAATCTTAGTGCAGGACGAATAACTCATTGCTAAAAAAGAAAACTGTCAGTGCAGAACACCTGTTTAGCAGGTTCGAACAACTCACTTTATATGTGGGAAAACTTACCCAGATTGTAAGACAGATAACTTACTCTCATTGTCTAACAAGAGTCATATCGCTTATTCGCGTGCATGACAACTGACTTTCACTGTCGGACAACAGACCCAAAGACTTTGTACTTGTCACTTGGAGCCCTATATTTGCATTGACCATTTTGCTACCCTACTCAAAATGAGTTCCCTTTATGATTGTAAACTATTTTAACATGCATTTAATGATTTTAAGACGTATATCCATACTAACGTCATGTGTACAACTTATTCCATATTTAGCATATCTCGCATGACTAAACAATACTTAACATATGAACCCTCTTAGACACTTAAGCAATGTTAACGATTCGTAATTGTGTTACGTTCAAGTACTTTCGGAACAATTTAGAAGCACAGATCAGTTAACATTTACACTTTATTTCTTAAACACAAATCATTTACTTTGGCCATCATATCGCCAGTTTCGAATAAAATACTTGTCCAATGCTGCAAGCGCTGTCCATTAGCAAATATTTTGTGTCGTAATTGTAATTTCAAACATTAGTACACTCATAAGTTATTAACTAGTTTAGCTCGGTTTCCATTTACCTCATTGCGAGAACGTATTTTTTCGAGAACAGCACCTACTGAAGAGGTCTGCACAGGACTTGCGAAAGCGGGTATCGCAGAGACCGTATATGGCAGGATTAATTGCGCAGTTCATAAAATAGAAGCGCGAGAAGAATATGTACACGGCTCGTCCTTCGTCGCTTAACCCTTCAACGAATTCGCCTTTCATAGCACGAGTTGCCATTAGGATCACACGCGGGAGGTAATTCAGAATAAAGGTAAAAGAGATAATAAACAAAATCACAGTAGTTTTTCTCGCCCTTGCATCCTTACGACACTGAACTGTTTGTGGTACATCTGTAAGGTCGATTAACAATCCACACGAAGCCATTTTATTATGACTGTCTATGGACGACACTCTCTTTTGCGAGGTCCCAATTGTATTGTCAGGTTTAAATTCTGCTTTGATATAAATTATTTCGTTAGAGATCTTGTTAACCTGTGTATCATCGCCACTCTCTCTAACAACTGAAAGCTTATCAGATGTATTTTTGTAAGACACATATTTATCGATAGGATATTCATTTTTATAACTTGCATAAGAAAACTCCCCATTACTGACCAACGAAAAATCAGCGCAATTTTCTGCTCTAGGTCTACAGATACTATCCTCCATTAATATATCGTTGCTTTTACGAACAACGACGTCCACGTGAGATGTTTGTTCATGGATACTGGCACTATTCTTCACACCAGTCGCTGGCATGATATGATTCGACATACCGCTCGCGGACATAAGTCCAACCAGTTTCGATTGTTTCCTTATCTTGAAGCCGATTAGACAATACAAAACAGACATTGTCACAATTCCAATAAGGAACAAACCACTCAACATTGCTGTGTTGTAAACTTTTAATAAAGAGGTATCCATTTTATCGGCGATTAAACATTCGGATTGTAACACCGCATCTTCTAAATTTTGCTGCTTTATCTCATACGTTGTATTTCCGTACAAAAATAACGCTGGAAGCGCCACTAAGATTCCAAATACCACCGACAATGTACAGAACACTTTCGCCATACGGTACGTTATTTGATTTTGGAACGGTCTACAAACTTTCCGGAATCGGTCCACAGCGATAAATACCAAAATTAAAGAAGTCGTGCACGTGCCGAGCGCGTTGATAAACCTCGACCCTTTGCACATCCACAAGTTCTGAATCATGAACTGCTGCATAAGCAACGTGATCTCGTACGGTATCGCGATACAACACGAGAACAAATCAACGGCGGCAACGACGAAGATGAAGATTTGCGAGTTCGAACGTTTTATTTTAGTTCCGAAAACGTACAAGACCAAGATGTTCCCCACTAGTCCAATACCGATGATCAGACTAAGGAAAATCACCGTCGGCAGCAGTCGTTGCTGCTCTGAAGATTTAATATCTTCAAACCGATCTGCTGAAGTCATTGGTGGCAGTGTTTCATTGCTAGAGCTGCCCATGTTTATTCCTCGACAGGTCGTTAACGCTGCAACGCAAATGTTAATAATTAAAGTTAGTATACTGACATATATATATATATATATATATATATATATATATATATATATATATATATATATATATATATATATATATATATATATATATATATATATATATATATATATTCACATAAACACACACACACACATGTGACATATTCATCCGCATGCTGCATTACAGTTTGAAATGTTATCGATAAGTGTCCGAGATTCTAATGCTGGAACACATCATTATTTGACTGTAAATTACTCCCTCAATATTAAGTATGCTGACTGACCCGACAACATGTTCAGCCTATTAAAAAACTGCATACAGACAATCATGAAATTAACATCTTTAAGGCTCCTCAGATCTCGCGGCAAAAAGTAAAACAGTCACGTACATCCGAAATAAATACTGCATAATTATACAGTCTCTCTAACTTAAAGTGCGCTAATATCACGGTAACCGTAACGAACCATCATTACAATATGACATTTGAATACTGAAACGACAAAAACCACCTTAAAATTCGATGCACATATCCACTTAAAAGGGATGCTGCATATGACGTTTTCTTAAATATGAATCATAAGTGTATGCGATCTCGAGCGGAAATCAAAACATTGGCGTACATAAAAAAGGAAGGATTAAAGGACGGATATAAATAAAAGTATTATAGAATATTTTTTTAAATACACACGAAAATCTGTTTCTTAAAAATGATTGCTCAGACGGACGGACAAAAAGACGACTATATGCTAATCTTAAAGAGAGTTTTACAATTTTAAAATTAAACATTTCGGGTTAATCTTTAGAAAATGACAGTTTTAAAACAACATTTATTTAATAAGAAGAGGGCACTACTAAGCACTCAATATTTGAGTACACTTGACCTATGAAGTCGGGCATCAATATGTCGTAAATTTGTAATGACTAATGTAACTACCTCTCATTAAACTAAGTATAAAAGTACACAGAATTAGGATATTGTACCTAATATCATTGCTTTGAAGTTTTATTTGTGTCAGAACTTTCAGAGTTAGATCTTGAAGAGAAAACAAGCGAAGTTAGTGATCATGAACACTGTTTTATAGAAATTGCGCAAGTATGTTGACACGTGATATTATCATTCTCTAATGATTCTAGTTTAACCCTTTTTAAATATAAATATATGATTTTAAACGCTTCTATTTTGGTAGATTTTTGTTTTCAATACACTCGTTTAAGCATTAATTTCTCTGACGAATCGGGACTTAAATTCGTAACATTACCAAAACCAACAAATATCCTCTATATTTCTTTTTTAAAATAAATGATGTACTAAACTAACCATACTTAAAATAAATTGAAAATAAATAGTTAGAACAAGTTTGATTTATCTTTCAATTATATCATTAAAATCATTCTAACAATCAGACGTATGCAGCTTCTTAAACGTGCAAATTACGACAAGCATAAACAAACGTTTCAAACGATAAAAACAATTACAATTGTGAATGTGCAATGAGAACGACAAAGAACAAATAGATATTAATCAAAACAATAATTAAATCAATGTAAACACATTTTTTATATAAAGGAATATTAATGTCAAACATTACATTATATCGTTACGCTAGTGTTGCCTTTTGACAGTTGTTTTATTTCCGATAATCTTCCAGCACAAATAAAAAAATATAATATGTATTTTTACCAACATACTGTTTCAAAGTAAAACGACATATACATGCGACTGTATTATTCCTTCCTACTCACTTAAAAAATCCAATTCTATTTACCACATTTAGGGTCAGTATTGCATCAACAAATTTGATGGAGTGGCATATGTCAGTATGTATTATGTTACTAAATCACTTAATTATAGCTGAAGAGGAGACGATGGTTTAGTCGGTTTTTTTAGGAAACACCACTTCAATTATGATGACTATGTTCATATTTTCTAATCTGGACCGATGGATACGTTTTTCCGATTACACTTCGATTGTATTTAATCTTTGTTGAAAAACAAACTCTACACGAACTTATCGGTGCCATTGTCGAATCCAAAACCTTATTTTTATATCAAACTATTAATGGTAATCGAAACATCGAACACCAATTAAATATTTGTTTCGTTTTTTTTGTTGCAGTTTCTTATGGCCTCAACTGTTCCATCCGATGTTAATAAATACGACGGGTTATCTTTTGAGATTTTCAATCCCTAACAATAACCAATTAACATAATAAAGGTATTTCATTGTTTCTTTAACAAGATCTTGCTTGAACTGGGACTCGCCCTTAAAGTGACTCGATAGGAAGCACCCTAGTCACTGCCATTGCCTATGAGTAGGCTAGTTGCCCTGGAGATTGGAACCTCTGACCCACACGAGTTAATGATCCAGAGCAGTTCTTAAGGCGAGCCTTTATGGTACATTTCATAAGTGACAGCTGCCTTAAAAAGCAGATGAAAAATGAATTTTGTTTAAAAAAGCTTCAAACATGTATTGACACATTTATGTATCAAGACTAATGGAAATAGTTAATGTAGTTGCCAGAAAGAATTGTAAGCAATTTTGCTGTTAATGAAAAACACCTTATAGTGTAAGCAAACACACCTTTCCATATGGAGAGGAAATCCAGGTTCAAATCCTGGTGGGGATCCCATATAAACAGCAACTAACATAATTTACATATAAATTATACAAAGAATATTTTGTGTTGTCATAGTGTATGATATTCAATATTCATATTAAAAAAGATATTAAGTAGCTGATGATTTTCTCAATCACACACACATACATACGCAGTATTTATAGATATTTTTACTTTATGTGATTTATAATTAGTATAAGGACACCATCATAAGCTCTACACTACATTATATGAAAAAACAACAAAGGCCCATAACTCTGTCCTGGCAATTATTTATAATTATTACCCTTTTTATGTTCCCCACCACTATAGTGGGGGACATATTGTTTTTGCCCTGTTGTTTGCGACAACTTTACCATTTTGCAATTACTTTTGCTATATTGAAGATAGCAACTTCATATTTGGCAAGCATGTGTATCTCATAGAGCTGCACATTTTGAGTGGTAAAAAGTCAAGGTCAAGGGCATCCTTCAAGGTCAAAGGTCTAATATATGTGTCAAAATCGCTCATTTTATTGTACACTTTTGCAATATTGAAGATAGCAACTTGATATTTGGCATGCATTTGTATCTTATAGAGCTGCACATGTTGAGTGGTGAAAGATCGAGGTAAAGGTCATCCTTCAAGGTCAAAGGTCAAATATATGGGGACATAATGTTTCACAAACACATTGCTTGTTTACTTTAAAAAGAAAACGGTTTGTTTGCAACAAGTGTGCATCTTTGTTTCTACTACTGAATCCGACATTCATATTTTCAGTGTCATAATAAATGGCAAATAGTAAAATAAATGTGATTTTCATGAAGTATTTTTGACAGATTTCAGGTGCAGTGCTCGTGTAAAGTGCACGGAGTGGACCTTGCTGGAACCGAGTCACTGCAAGCGCCCATGAAAAGGCAAGACGCCCTGGAGATGGGAACCACTGACTCTCATGAGTTCCCCATCTAGAGCAGCACTTAAGGCGACCTAATTGAGGCCAACTGTCTGGAATACATCAGTATGCATAGCTTATACGTCAAGTTTAAGACTTATAATTCAGCTCATTGACAGTGATGAAACATTTAAACAAAACCGTATTATGAGTAAAATATCAAAACAAAATATGTTGTTGCCTTATGCCAGTGTGATGGCACACTGGTCGCTTTAATAAATGCTACACTTAAGTGCTTCTTTTCAAGGATGTGGCTTTGTTGACTGCATTTATAAATATACAATATAAAATGACCTGCACAACTAGGAAATTATGTAAATTGAATATCTTGTTACTACTGCTGGCCTGATTAAACAACACAATATGAAGCTTCATAACTAAATGCGTGCATAAAAAGTATGTACCGTTTCTGATCAGTAACTTCTTTGAGTAGTTTATGTTCGACGACTGTTGAGTTTAGTTGCTTTTTTGACCAAGTTAGTTTTTTTAGCAAATACAGTGTACTTTTCTAATCATTTTGCTTAGAAATAAGTTACTGTTTAAAATGCATCAAATATCTTAGATGAACTTTGTCTAATGGCTTGCTTTTAATTAAAATCCCTTGTCATAAGTATAATTTCCTGGGCTGGTTTTCAAAAGTTCATATGTATTGCGCAAAATGTTTGTTCTCTCGAATTCAAGTGATTCTACAGTAACTAAATAAATATTTAATAAAACAAGTTCATGTTGAATATTAATTGATGTTTTGGCTATTCGGTCTTTTTTACACTTATACACTATTTCTATACAATTACTTATAGTATTGAATTACAAATTGATATTATTTTGAATTTGACAATTATTGCATTCTACAAATTAATGTACACAATCATATTATTTACTTGTATCTAAAAATCAAGAATAAATACATATATATATGTATAACTCTTGTACAGTTGGTTGCTCATTCGACGATGCAGCCTATGAAGTTTATAAATGAAGGACACTCGCTGCATGCCAGATGTTTCCAAATCTTTTATATTAAATTGATTGCATATCTTAAATAGAATTAACGGGTACTTCAAATAAAGAAACGTTTAAAAAAATAAAATAGATATCGTTAGAAATTAATAATCATAAGCTCCGTTTTGCGATAGACGTCTGCAATCGATCTTGAATTTTACACTAATTATAACCGTGCACGTAAATGAAAACTATACGCAAGTACAGTGTCTTTGCCGATATTTGAATTATTCTTTATATATTTGATTCATAACGATTCACTACTGAAAATGTTGTTCTATGCACTCGAAGTGCCTCATTAACAATTCTTTCTGATTAGGAAATTAAATATTTCGTTTATAAAATCGTATCCTATGTCGCAATCATCGGCGTGTTGTGTTGGCGTCCTTAAAAGCCGCTTATACGCCAATAAGATGGCAGAAAGCAGCCACCAAACCACATTCATAAGGATATATTAAGCTTCTGTTAGAAGCTCGCTTATCAAAATTGCATATGCATATGTATATTTCCATGTTTTAACTTAAGATATTTTTAAATAGACACGTAGACCTGTCATACGCTGTCATTAATGACATGTCACACTGTCCTCAGTTGTTGGTCACACTGTCCTCAGAAGTGGGTAACACTGTCCTCAGTTGTTGGTTGCCAAACAAATAAAAATATTCTTTTCTTGGGTCCTGTGTCTAGTTTCACAAACATTTAGAGTCTGCATCCCTGGCTTAAATACGAATTTCTCAAATTGGAGACATCTTCAGCAAGAAACTGTTTTACTTTACTAGTTCATGTTAGTGTTGTCAACACTTTCATGGACGTGATGTTTAATGACAATAATATTTCGGTATATAAGCTATTTTATTTATTTGAGTCTTAAATAAAAAATCTGAGTATTTATGAATATTATGAAGTTGCTAAATAGTTTGAGATTTTAAATCATATTGCCTTCATATATTTCAATCTTTGCGGAAAGGGTACAGCGTCTGCGCAAGGCGGCCTCAGTGGTATGCGTCACTGCTGTTAGTTTAAAAGAACTCCTAGCAAGCACATTACATCACAGCTCTTGTTAATATTTGTATGCATTTCAAAGCGGTGGGAAATATTATTGCGCACGTTATCACTATTGCGTGCACACGTTATAGCAATCGCATGCGCACGTAATAGCTATATCGTTTCCATACAGTAACTTAAGCGTGCGCTTGTAATTTTATTGCGAACATGATTAATACTATGGCATGCGTTTGTAATACTATCAAGAGCGCACGTTATAATAACATAACCCACATAATAATTAACAGTATTAATACTATCGCTTTCGTATGTATTACTATCAAGAGCGCACGTTATAATAGCATAACGCATATAATAAATACCATGATTAATACTATCGCCTTCGTATATATTACTATCAAGAGCGGACATTATAATAGCATAACGCACATAATAACTATCGTGTGTGCACGTGATTACTAGCGCGTATTCACGTTATAGTATCGCTAATGAAATAGCTCTCTTAATGTCGCTGAACCATTACATCTCCGTTTAAGCATATCGGCCTTTGCACGGCGCACTTACGACCTCCAAGATATATGCAGACAGGTCACACTGTCCTCAGTTGTGGGTCACACTGTCCTCAGTGGTAGGTTACACTGTCCTCAGAGGTAGGTTACACTGTCCTCAGTGGTAGGTTACACTGTTCTCAGAGGTAGGTTACACTGTCCTCAGTGGTAGGTCACACTGTCCTCAGAGGTAGGTTACACTGGCCTCAGTGGTAAGTCACACCGTCCTCAGAGGTAGGTTACACTGTCCTCAGTGGTAGGTTGCCAAAATATTAAAATCTGTTTTTCCTGGTCCTGCGTCCCTTTTAACAAACATTTAGAGTCTAAATCCGCGACTTCAACAATAATAACTTAAATGCGAGACATTTTCAGCCAGAAAAAAACTTTACTTTACCACGTCACGATAGTGTTGTCAACACTATGATGGACGTGATGTTTAATGATCTTGATATAACGGTCTATACGCTATATATTGTTCCTTTGAGTCTGAAATATAAACTCTGAATATTAATGCACGTGATGAAGTTGTGATATAGGTCGTGCTTTTAAATTAAAGTGCCTTCAGATAGTTTAATGTATGCGGCAAAGAAACGGCGCCTGAGCAAGGCGGTCCCAGCGGTATTCGTCACTGTCGTTTGTTTAAAAGAACTCCCAGCAAGGAGATGACGTCACAGCGCATGTTAATTTTTGTATGCATTCACTCGCGGTGGGTAAAGCATTACGGCTATGCTACAGTATTCCGTTAATGCAACAGATTGTTTCGCAAAACGCGAAAACACGATTCAAAGGCACAAAATAACGACGCGATTACGCGAGATCACGATTCATACTTGCAAAATAATAATAGGTTAATATCGCAATCTCCCATCATGTTTTAAATGTTTTGACCTTTGTATTTACAAGGTCTAAAACGCGAGATTAGGCATTATTGCATCGTTATCTCGCATTATCGCTCCGTCATTTTCATTTTATAAATACTTCCTATGCTTACGTAAAAATTAACGAATCATCAGACACCTATTCTAATTGATCACGTCTCGCGTGTGTCTGTAATATCTATCGCATGAACATGTAATCACTCTTGCGTGCACACGTAATAGCTTTCGCATGCGCACGTAATAGTTATATCGTTCTCACTCATTTACGCGTGCGCTCGTAATTCTATCGCGAACATGATTGATACTATCGCCTGCGCAAGTAAAACTATCAATAGCGAATGTTATAATAACGTAAAGCACATGGTAACTTTTATGTGTGAACGTGATAACTATCGCGTAGTCACGTAATTACTATCGCTAATGAAATAGCTCTCTTAATATCGCTGATCCAGTTTCAGTATATCGGCCTTTGCACGGCGCACTCACTATCTCCAAGATATATGCAGACATATCACACTGTCCTCAGTTGTGGGTCACACTGTCCCTAGAAGTGTGTTACACTGTCCTCAGTGGTCGGTTGCCAAAAAATGAAAATTAGTTTTTCTTGGTCCTGCAAAAATAACTAAAATTTGAGACATTTTAAGCTAGAAAACTGTTTTACTCTACCACGTCAAGTTAGTGTTGTTAACATTATGATGGACGTGATGTTTAATGCTACTAATATAACGGTCTATACGCTATATTGCTCCTTTGAGTTTTAAATAAAAGCTCTGAATATTTATATGCACGTGATGAAGTTGTGATATACTTTAGTAGTTCGTGATTTTAAATTATATTGCCTTCAGATAGTTTAATGTATGCGGAAAAGATACGGCGCCTGCACAAGGCGGCCCGAGTGGTATGCGACACTGGTGTAAGTTTAAAAGACCTCCTAGCAAGCACATTACAACACAGCTCTGGTTAATTTTTGTATGCATTTAATAGCGGTCGGCAATATTATTGCGCACATAATAATTATTGAATGCACACGTAATAGCTATCACATGCGCACATAATAGCTATATCGTTCCCACACAGTTACTATAGCGTGCGCTCGTAATTTTATTGCGAACATGAAATAGCTCGCTTAATGTCGCTGAACCATTAACTCTCCGTTTAAGCATATCGGCCTTTGCACGGCGCACTTACGACCTTCAAGATATATGTAGACAGGTCACACTGTCCTCAGTTGTGGGTCACACTGTCCTCAGAAGTGGGTTACACTGTCCTCAGTGGTAGGTTTCCAAAAACTTAAATCAGTTGTTCTTGGGCCTGCGTCCCTTTTAACAAACATTTAGAGTCTGAATCTGAGATTTAAACAAGGCAAACTTAAATTCGAGACATTTTCAGCTAGAAAAATCTTTTACTCTACCACGTCATGATAGTGTTGTCAACACTTTGATGCACGTGATGTTAAATGATCTTAATATAACGGTCGATACGCTATATTGGTCTTTTTTGTCTTAAATAAAAACTATGATAATTTATGCACATGATGAAGTTGTGAAATAGTTCGTCATTTTAAATCATGTTGCCTTCAGATTGTTCAATGAATGCGGAAAGGGTACGGCGCCTGCGCAAGGCGGCTCCAGTGGGATTCGTAACTGCTTTTTTTTTTTTAAAAGAACTCCTACCAAGGAGATTACATGACAGCTCTTGTTAATTTTTGTGTTCATTTAATAGCGTTGTGTAAAGCATTACGGGTACGGGTTTTACATTATTCCGTTAATGCAACTCATTGTTTCGTAAAACAACGCGAAAACACGATTTAAAGGCACAAAATAACGACGCAATTTCGCGAGATCACGATTCAAATTCGCGAAAATAATAACAGGTTAATATCGCAATCTCCCATCATGTTCTCAAAGTTTTGACCATTGTATTTACACGCTATGTATAAAACTCGAGATTAGGCATTATTGGGTCGTAATCTCGCGGTATCGCTTCGTAATTGTCATTTCATAAATACTTCACATTCTTACGTAAAAATTGGCAAATCATCCGACTCCTTTTTTCATTGATCACCTATCGCATGTGCCTGTAATACCTATCTTATGCGCACGTAATCACTCTTGCGTGCACACGTAATAGCTATCGCATGCGCACGTAATAGCTATATCGTTCTCACATAGTAATTAACGCGTGCGCTCGTAATTCTATTGCGAGCATGATTATCTATCTTGTTTGCACGTGATAACTATCGCTTTATCACGATATTACTATCGCTAATGAAATATTGTTCTAAATGTCGCTGAACTGGTAAACCCAATTTACAGTAGATCGGCCTCTGCACCGCGAAATCACGACCTCCAAGATAGACAGACCTTCACATAGCAATTATAGCGTGCGCTCATAATTTTATTGCAAACATGATTAATAATATCGCCTGATACTATCGACAGCGCACGTTATAATGGCGTAGCCAATATAATAGCTTTCATGTGCGCTCGTAACAACTATCGAAATTTCAGGTAATTGCTATCGCTAATTTAATAATTTTCTTAATGTCGCTGAACCATTTAACCCCAGAAATGTAATAATTTATGCGGTTCTTTCGTCATCTGTTGTTGAAAAACACAATTTTCATCGAAAGAGCAAACTGAATTAGACGAATGGATTTCTCTTTTTCGATGTAGATTCGATAAATGGCGATATAAGTAAACTGTCTTTGCCAGAAGAGAGTTCATTATGAATTTCTGAGTTAGGGATGTACTGAGCGGTACTCACGTTTCCTTTAAACCATGTACAACGAGGTGATTTGAATTGTTATGATACAAATGCAACTTATTCAATTTTAAATTAATGAAAAACATTATTTTTTTAATATTTTTTTTAATTTTTTGTTGATGTTGTTGTTGAAGCTTTTATTCACAAATACGTACAAACATACACATACATACTAGTTATGAACATATCATAAAAGTACCAATACAATATATACCACAATTGTATATAGCGTAACATGAACAAAGGTTCAATTTGTTGTCATATTTGTGTATGCCTCATATTCATCTTTATACAAAAAGGAGACAAAAGCAAGAAAAAAAGAAAAAAGTAAAGTTTTCCACAGATAAAAAACCTGGACAAAAACAAAACAATTTTCGATGTACTCATTCTAACATCTGTTTACAGTGACAAATATATAGTTTAAGTATAAAGTCGTTAGTTGCGTATGCTAACAATTTCTTTAACTACTGATCATCGTTCTTTTCCAGTTTCAGTAAGTTTTATGTTGTTATATATGGAGTAAGCCCCCGATAAACTTTTAAGTAATCCATTATAATTTGGTAAAGTTTTCTTTCTTCTACAGACAAAAATATTTTTTTTAACTTCGAGAGATAATATATTCATTTTTTCGTTTGCAAATCCAGTACTTCCAAGAATAAATGACTTACAGTTCATTGTATCAGGTATATTTAATATGTGCACTAAGTCTGTCTTTAGATAATTGATCAATATTTTGACTGTGTCACATTCCCAAAAAAGGTAGGTAATTGTTTCTTCTTCTTGGTTACAAAAAGTACAATTTCTATTGTTAATTAAATTCATTTTATACAAAAAAGAATTAGTTCCTAATATTTGGTGGAAAATGCTATACTAAAACCACTGTGAGTAAGTATCTCTCGTTATGTAGAAATGATTTTTTTAAATATATTTCCTCGTTATTAAGTATTTCCTATTTTTTAATGCAAATAGGTTCTACATTCTTTTTAACACAACATTCATATATGATTCTAGATAGACTTTTATAATTGATAAAAAAGTTAGCATAGCATGACAGAGAAGGCATTTGAACACTCACGTCTCTGTTGTTAAATTCGAGATTTAAGGATCTAATAAATGTCTTGACTGAGTGAATAAGACCTTCATAATGAAAAAAAAGATACTTTTACCAGTGTATTGGTCAATTTGTGTTTTGCTTAAAAATAAGTTTGAGTCAATAACTATATCACGAAAAAATCTTATGCCTCTGTCATACATTGCTTAAATAAAAAAAGTGTTCATTACCGATGTTAAATATATGATTGTAAAACCAAGGCATATTTAAGACTCTATTAACATCAGAAGTATCTAACAAGTCAATAAACTGTTCATAACATGTAAACACTTCAAACCAGAAATCATTTTTTAAACTATTTAACAACAGCAGAATAATGTTTTCCTGTGTTAAAAAGTGTTCCTATATTAAAAAGCGATTAATAAAAATGGTACAGTGTTAATCACACTATGAAAAAGCACACTATTACGTTACGGGATAATAACTCCTCATATCAATGCAGTGGTATAGTATCGTTGTATATATTGAGACAATAGAGAATTGATGTTGCGACTGTGCATTACAATTGTCTTAATCTGCTTTCACGGAAAAAATTGAGGCGTAAGTAAACCCTACCTGGTATATAAGATTTATCTGATAATCGAAACAAAATATTGATTAATCACAAGGACTTTACCTAATCAAGATAATCATCAAAATTGATTATGTGATCATATTCGATTACTATATTAGCAACTTACCATGTTGTAATAAAGATTATTAATAGAATAATTAAAACGCATGTTTGATAAGAAAGAGGAGCAATATAATAAAAACTATGTGTTAAGCTCCAGTCAGCGGTGTGTAAGTCCTCAGTGGTAGGACATTGTCCAGTTGGAAACAAGCACAAGTGCATGTACTTAAATATTCGATATATTTGAGAAGTCTTATCAAATATCATAAAATAATATTAATCATTATAAAAATAACATAACAGACAGTGAAAAATAATGCATTTTCATATAAAGACAATTTTTTATATTTGTGTGTGATGTCCTCAGAAAATGGTGTGTGAAGTCCTCAGTGGTTGTGTGTAAGTTGCCCTCAGTGGTTGTTTTCCCCTTAGTGATAGGTCTGTCCTAAGTGTGAAGTGTATCAAGTAGCTGTCCCAATTTAGCTGTCAAATTTCATGTTTTATCCTTATTGGTTAGTCTAAAAATAAATAGCTGGATGGGTAGGAAATCAACAACTTTATATATGTAAAAAAAGTTCAAGGTCGTAGCATGCTTGCAAAGTGGTGTCGCCAGTGGTTGGCGAAAATCATGTGTCCTCAGTCTGCACCGTAGACACGTATATATATTTGTGTTTATTATATACCTGCTGAATGCTTTTAACAAAATACAGGTTGTATCAATCGTTGAAATAAAAAATCCCGTATTACGCTACTCGCTGTTTCCAATTCCGTATTACCATACTTGCCGGACTACTTCGACCCATTTAATGACGTCACATTACACGCACCGAAAATAAAAAAATATTTTATATTACGAATTATATTACGTAGTACATCGTGTGACGTCATTTCTGTGACAAAAAAAATTGTTTTATCTAAACTCTGTAAGGACATGTCGGACGTGGTGTTTTTTAACAGTAAACTATGTGTTGAAAACGTATTTTGGGGTGTGTGTTTATCATGCATAAATGTATATTTCGATAGAAATACAATACAATAGTGTGGTTTAAACTAAGTTTCGATAAAGACGTGTAATATAGAAGTGGAAGTGCATATCGTTTAAACGTTTTTGTTATAAACATCGGATTAAAGTTGTCAACTTAATTGTTATAAAAATTGGATTAACGATGGCTTTAAGGTAAGCCTGTCGGAAACCTGTGTTTTCCCGGTTCGAATGTTTACACGTTAATTTGCATAAACTGTATTCATACGCGTCTTAAATAAACTATGGTGTACCGTTTTAGTCATTGTTTTGTCAGTTTTGTTACAGTAAAAAATACATTGGTTAACTGTTTTCGTTAGTTGTTGTATATAATAAAAGGAATATTACGCTAGTCAATTGTTCCAAGAGTTTGTATCACTCTCGTGGCTTGTGCTATTTCGCATCACACTCGAGTCTCCGCCTCTCGTGTGATACGTCATCACACAAGCCACTCGAGTGATACAAACTCTTGGAACAATTGACTAGCGTAATATTCCGTATGTATGTCTGTTTGTCGAGTTGGACTTTTTGTCCTTGTCAACAATAGTTCAGTCATATCACAGCCTTTACTTCACAAACACTAAACATTTAGCATTAGAAAATCACGCAACGGAATGGTTTTAGCTTGTTTTGGTCACGGACACATTTATTTCGTATAAAGGCACCAAGGGTAAAACAATTATCATACAACACACCCAAATGTATTCATACAGGATAGTTTTCAAACCATAATTACCACAATTAATTTATAACAGAACCGTTATTATTTTATTGATATTGTTTATTTTGTGCGTACTCTTAATAATCGAATATGATATATATAATATATATATATATATATATATATATATATATATATATATATATATATATATATATATATATAATATATATAGGGCTTAAAATAATTATTGCCATCGAATAACAAAATAAAAGCTGATAATAAAGATTTAGCTATATAGCTTAATGGATAATTAACTGTTGATTGTATTTTATTGTAAAAGATCGAAGTAGACAATGGCTCATTTTGATCTAAAAGATGAAGTATGTCTGAAAATATGCGTTTAGACCTTTGTGCTTTTTATTTCGTGTTTCAAGATAATTTTAGAAAGAGGTAGGTCGTTAAAGGGGGAAATAACAATACAGATAAAGTAATAAAACAACATTTATTTGTTCCTCGCAATTCCAGAAATGTATACGAAATGTTGATTTGTACACTTACAAAAATACCATCGGTTACATATTCAACCTTATGCGTTGCCTTATTGTATTTTGTATACAAAGTATCTACATCACAATTACAAAACAAGGTCCCTCCTTATCTTTTTCAAGAGGGAAACAATATCAAAGAATGTGTATGATGTTCACATACATAATGTATTATTTGTGAGCTTTAATCATAGATAAATAAAATACTCACATTCTTTAAAGTAATATAAATACTCAAAATCAACGAATATTTTGCCCAAAAAGTAAAATAAATGTTCTTTATAGCAATATCTAAAATTTCAACTCTTTATGTGTGGTATGGTTACATAAATTTAACGAGATACAAAATACTCGTTTTTATTTGTTTGTGGCACAATATATTATATATTAGTTTCCCGCAAATATATATATTCATATGACAAACGAACATTTGGTACACGAACATGTGTTGAATGTTCTTCACTTCATTATATTGAATATATTGTACCGCAAAAAACACAATAGCATTTTGTATCGTGTTAATGTTTCTTGACAACATCCAGCATTGAAATTTTGGCTATTGCTGTAAGGAACATTGACTTTTCATGTGTAATTTTTATTTTTCAAAATATTGTACAAACATTTCGTTTATTTTGAGTGTTTATGGGCTTTTATCAGGGAACAGTGAACAATCGAATGTACAATTTAAACCATAACACACTTCAAAAAGTGACATCCCTAAATATATGCTAGGTACATTACTAATTAAAATGATAAGCATTGCATACATACAATGAGAGAAAGGTCATCAATGAATTTAAGCATGAGTTAAATTAAACAGTATTTCATAGGAAATTATACTTTGCCTAACAACAACTATTGTAAGTAGTCAGACCTTTTGTGGTGTCAATTATTGTAACCACAATATTGTACAAAGCTGTAGCATTGATTTGAACATTAATTATACCACTGATAGAATATATCCTATAATAATTATTCATGTTCAAACACATAATAAAGTACATGCTCAGAAAATACTGAATATATACAGCCTACCGTGTCAACCACTGACTATGCATGTTTTCTGTCTTCAGAAGAATGTGTCCGTTATCCAATTATCCAATATGTTCACGAGTTATATTTTCAAAAGAAACTCTGGCCAATAATAACGACAAATATTTTAAAGAATTTCGTATACACACATTTTCGGAATTACAATTAAAGTGAATTTTTGACAAGTCTGAATCACCTTATCCTATATGGCGCAGGAATGATGGATTTTGTTCACGAAACGTTTTAGTTTTTACGATCGTAACAACTGGGTCAAACCCGTTGTGACTTTGGCTATTGCTAATGAGTTTGTCAATAACGATATGCTAAATTTAATTTGTATGCCTAACCATCAATTTTTACGTCGAGTTTGAAAACTATGAAATACAATAACATTGGCTAAATTTATAGTTTTATGTATAGTACACTGTAGTGTTGTTCTATGTTAGATACACGTTAACACATATATGCACAATGTGTGATTAATGAGAATACATATTACAGAAGGGCAAATTAAATTATCATGCGAAGTACAAAAACAAAACATTACACTTTTAAAGTAATTTGAATAGTGAGCACACTGATAAGATTATTGTCTAGTAACAGACACCATAAAAACACATGTATGTATCAAGGTGGTCCACCACATACACTCAAGCAAACTACAATGATATATTGTTCCAGATTATTTTAAACAATCTAATGCAAGTGTCGTTTCTTCTCCCGTGTGCACATTTTTAACCTTAATAAGCAGCTCAGTGTGGCCAAACATAAAATGCACTTCGATTCTCTGATCCGTTAACGGTACACTGTCAGTGCTATTGATCTCCAATTTACCAAGCAGCTCACAACCGGGTTCTATAGTGTATTCCGGCTTATCTGACATGGTTCTGTATACTTCAATGTGTGATTGTCTGTCCGCAGGTTTAAAGTAACGAACTACCTCCTGGTCCACGCGGATCTCCTCGTTCACTTTTACATAGATTTCAAAACAGTTAATCGCAAAGCATTTGCCTTTATATAGCGTTATTAACTCAGATGGATGTTTCTTCTCATCAAAATAATTATTCACAGCTATGCCGTATGTATGCGCCATTACACGTGATGCAACTATGGATGGATTGTGTCCAAACAGCACCGCTCCTTTAAGAACCGCAAGCCCTGCATCTTCAGGAACAATCAGAGTGATTCCGGGAAGTTCATCTCTGAGCCTCTGTTGAACATAAGTTGATTCCGAACACCCACCGACCAACAAAACAGTGTTTATATCATTTACAGTATCAAGCTTTCTGAAGTCTTTTATATGATCGATAAGGCTCGAAACTGGTTCCGAAAATAAAGTTTTTACGTCCGATTGATTAATACGCAACTTGTCTGATTGCCCGATACTCTTTCCACTGGCAGCATTTCGCTTTCGGGCAATTTCCATTAATGAAAACGGAAGCCGCATTATACAAACTTGGCTTGTATGGAATGTGTTTGATCTCTTTTTAGTTTCGAACTCCCTGATCAATTCGAAATAGTCTTGAATATGACATTTCCGTAATTCTTCCAAAACGCCTTTTCCTAAAACGTTGTCTAAGTATACTAGGAAGTTCTGGTCCACATATATTCCACCCCAAGCACCACCACTAGCCTTATGTATCACTTTAACATGATTTGCCGGTAATTTCTGGATGATGGAGACATCTGCTGTTCCACCTATGAATCACATCGCAGAAAATATATGATCACGATAATTCTTGAATTGCAAATGCATATGCTGTTAGTGCTTGATTATATTTCACATGCAAAAAAGGCCCCGAAATTCAAACTAAGAAAAGGATAATAACTGCGAACCAAAGGGTGCAAATCAATTTTGTTAATAAAATGACATTACGATATGTTTGCTATTTGTTCTCAATAAACAATGAACCGGTGGTTTAAATTTACTTTCGTAGATTAACATGTTAACATAATTTCTTAGTTTATGAATGTTTGAGTAAAGTCACAAAATCGATAATGATTGTCCAACAAAACGTATGTACCCATCCGAAAAAATAATTTATTTAAGCATTTCCTTAAAAGTACTGTTGCGCATGCCTAACATCGGCATTATAACATTGGTTATATTATTTACTGTTTTCATCAGAAATTGTTATCAAGAATAATTAAAATAAAATCAGAATTTAAAGGAAAGTATACACATAAATCATTACAATTTAAATTTTATACAATTAATAATATAGTGATTAGCGTGCTTTATGCTGTTTAAATTTGTTTTATTAACAATATAATTGCCATATAAGGGCAAATTGTGCACCAAATACAACAAAAGTAATTCATTTTAACTATAACATGCTACAGTTTAATTATAGTATTCTTAAAAAACCCAAAAACATTATGTTTAAGGCATACCTCCAAGGTCTATGACCATGTATTTTGATGGTGTTTCCATTTCTTTACTCGCGCTACCATAGTTTAACCATGAACACCAAATCGCTGCAACCTCTGATTCATAAGCCATTTCCAGTCGTTCGCCATCGATTCCCGCCTACAAAAAATTATGGACAGTCAAACGGATTGCAATAAACACTATAAACTATAATTCCATACAACGGATATTCGTGAGAACTTTATATATAAATCAAAACAGCTGTCAGAAATGTATAATTAATGAGATCAACAATAATGCACATAATATCGATGTATTGGCAATAACATTATAAAACAAAAGATAATGTTTTACTTGTATAGTTAAGCCTTTATTTTTTTCTAAACAAAAAGGCATATGCTAAGTAAATGAGTTCAATTGAAGTTGGAAAGCAGCCATTAAGATTCGGATGTAAAGCACGAATACTACTCCGAATGAAAAATCAATTAGATGCGTACATGATTGTTTTAATTTCAGCTTTATATGCATCTAAATACACATTACATGTAAGTACATCTGAATATATTTTATTTTGTTTGTTTAAGGGTTGT
Organism: Dreissena polymorpha; assembly: GCF_020536995.1. Taxonomy (NCBI): domain Eukaryota; kingdom Metazoa; phylum Mollusca; class Bivalvia; order Myida; family Dreissenidae; genus Dreissena; species Dreissena polymorpha. The sequence continues at coordinate 19,047,914 of NC_068364.1, read as the reverse complement.
TTAGTTAAGATAAGCGACTCGAAAGCGAATGTCGAACTGAAAAAAAGTGCGTGTACATGCGAACAACGCATGACTTTGAATTTATTTAAAGTACTCATGCATTTGCCTTACATTGGTATCATATCATGAGTTATAACATTGGCGGTTTGTGTTTGTAGTAATTCAGTAATTGCGTTAAAGTTGTTGTTGTTGTTTATTTTAATATAATTCATATCAAGAATCCTGAACGAATACAAAAAACTTTAAACGGCCAATTTAATTCGTTTATATAACACACGTTTAATTTGAAATGTCTTGTTTTTTGTTTTTTTGTTTTGTTGTTGTTTTAATTCCGAAGATGTACATCTTTATATGATATGTAGTGTTTGCACATACGAACTGAATATGAAACAAAAACTCAAACCCATTCCAATTAACAATATTGTACGAACCTTGACCGCAGCCTCTCTCATGAACTGTTTTGCAGCTATATCCCAAATTGCTGGTACGGTTATAATATACTGAATGTCTGTCTCTTTCATATCAGGTATTCTTTGTTTAAACGTGTCTAACAGATGTCCGTGTAAGTATTTGATTGCCAGTGTGAATATATCCATGGCAGGGTAAGGCTTCCCCTCTATGTCCTCTACTATTGTATGGCGGGAGAGAGCCTAAGTTCATTACAAATATCTGATGACATATTTGATCAATATGAAACAAAACTAAACACTAACAGTGTAATGTAGTATGGATGCGTATATCATGTTGATGGATATATGAGATAGATAGATACGATAAGATCTGGATATGGCGGTTGATTGAGCGGATGATGGCTGGATAGGATGAACTGATATATTTCCGATAGAGAAGAAATATTGGATGAATGTTGGATTTAAATTTGATGCTTATATTTGGGGATGAATAAATCGATGTATGGATAGAAGGATCGGTGTATAAATTAACAGTGTTCGGATGATATACACTGAGTCACATAATGGACGGATTGGTCGGATAATGGATGCATTATATGGAAAATGATGGACGGATTGAAGATTGATACATGATTGGAACAATGTCAGACCCGGAGTCTTTTAACGTAAACTTTCTGACATATGAATGAATTGTTTGGTGGATTGATGGAAGGATTTTTGCGGATGAGAATATATTCTGGTAGATGGATCGTAAGAGCGATGGATAATATAAGTTTAATTCACCTTGGTTGTGTGAAGCATCATTTTAAAACGTCTAAACAGCCTTCATCCTGCATGAAGTTGGTCTTCTGCTAACATCGCAAAATGATCCTCCGCCTCGAATCCGAAAGAATGGAACTGTCCTTTGTCATCGAGAAGAACACTAGTTGGCGTTTTAAGTGAAGCGAGCTTGGAAGAGGCGCCACCAGAATACCAGTTTTGATTGGTACACACTTTTGTCTTATCATGGGTGTACGAATAGGCATACCCGCTGTATGTTGTCCCGAAGTCAAAAGCGGCCACAACCAGGAAACTCTTATTTCGAGGCATGGTCGCAAGACCTAGATATAAGCAGTTGTGTTGACACGGTATACGTAATGGTAGAAGTATGAGTCAAAAGGATAAGATTGTATTTAACCCGGACATAGCATACAGTATACGCATGTGTAAGTTTGAATATACTGTAACAGTATTTATAATTACTGTAACAGTTTATGCAAAGCAACGCATTAATCAATGCGTTAAATTAAGTGATACTGAGAAACCAGTAAACTTATTTTCATTGAAAGTAATTTATTTTAGAATGTGTAGTTGTGTGACTTTTTATTTTGGAGTGGTATGTTATATTATATGATTATCCTATCGTGTATCAATTCAATTATTAAGATAGGTCCATGTATTAATGATGTGTTAAGGTTCAATTATTTTGACACATTTGTTGACAACTTGTGACGATAAATATTCGATAATGAAGGAAAAACAGTGTTTTATAAGAAGCACATTTAAGTGTAAGTACACATTGTTTCAAAATAGGCAAAACTAAGAGGTAAAAGTATCAGCCTAATGTTGACATCACCTACTTTATGCATTCAATAAAAATATTTTGCAACTCGAAAAGCTTGAAGCATGATTTTTAAATTGTATTCCAGGCATAATATACTATTTTTTTTAAGTTTGTCTGCACCTACCGGTATACATGATATGTGATATACATAGGAAATGTAATAACAATAATAATACGAAAACGAAAGTTGACATGTTTAAAGCGTCTTTTATACGCTAATGGATATAATGGTATACACTAATATTGTATAAAAATTTCGGTGATTTGTGGAATACAATTGTGTACGATTTATACTACTATTATTACGAAAATCACGATGGACTTAAAGACAGAAACAAACAGAATTATTGGAGTCGTTTATTTCATTGTATATAGTGTTTGTTTCTTTTGAATTATGTTTACGAATATATTTTTCTCGATGCGAAATGGCATAGAACTTACACACGTTTTTTTTAATCAACATTTTCGCATATAATATTACATTTTTAAATCCAATACTATTAATGTTCGCGTTTATTAGATTTAAGTTTCGTTTTCCGTTACCACTTTATTAGAATTTGCAAAGCGTGAATTTGAAGTACGTTATTTCTGATAGTGTATACAGAACTTGTTACTTTAACCTTAAATAGAAATAGACACTCTTATACTTGACTGTGTCAGTAAATGAGTAATCAGACTCACAATAAACACAATACATAAATGAGACAAACATAAAGCAGAGAGAAAATTCAAATACCTGAGAGCAAACCAGATTTACAACGGAAAGTGTTCAATAATGGCGGAAAACCCAGTGCTTCGGTGATATCAATCACCTTTTATCAGCGTTATTGATTTTCTCTATTCGTGTTCATCGCGGCTACCAATCGCTAACTGCATGACAAGAGCCGGTGGATCGAACAATTCAAGAACGAATGTTCCCTCTTTTTGTGTTAAGAACACCGTCGGTGAGATAAGTTTTTCATTTTGACGTTTCATTCGCTTTTATAAGTTTTATATAGGTAACTTGTTGTGATAAGCTCAAGCACTTTGAATGTGGTAGATGAGCATTTGGGCATGTGTTCTAAATGTTCAGCATGTACATTAATGTTAAATAAAAATAAAATGTAATATTTTAGTGATTTTTCATTATTTGTTTCTTTTTTAATCGACATTGTGTCAGAGAACAATATGTTGTTTTTTTAAAAAGTATGAGTTTTTACCCTATTTTTGCGTATATATGTTCTCAAGTCAAGTAACGATAGTGGCAGAGTTGCAATAAATGCCTGAATACAAGAATAATAAATCGAAAAAAAACTAATGCAGGACTTATAACAGCCACGTAATTGTTTCACACCGTAGCGATTGGTAGCCGTGTTTATATTGATTTAAACCTAAAACACGCTTATCAAAAATAAGAGCGGTAGAAAGATTTACTTAGGCTGTACATGAGTAAAACAGCAAGGCTCGATTCGTTTCGATTAAGACTGTAAATAACTTTACGTTTATCGCGATATTTCGTAGTCCATGTGTGTCCTTCGCATATCTATCGCTAAAAGCCTGCAAGGGGATGCGATTTGTATTTGGTATTATTATTACAATGATATTTGTCAATGTGTCTATGATTTCAATCGATGGTCCGAATATAAATATGAAGTTTTAACTGAATAGCTGAAGTATATCGATAATACGGAGCTGTTGCATGGACCGTAAATAACCCGAAATATATGTTTAAAATAAATTTTGAATATCGTAAGTAACTTGAAGTAGAAAAACGCGATTTGATGCATGAAAACTTAAACACGTTGCATAATGTTGTATGACTATATGTCTGAATTATGTATTTGACGGAATGTGTAAAGCATCAATTAAATACCTTCGTAGTCAACCGGGATATGGAGCTGGTGCACTGAAATAAATACTTTGAAACACCCGTTGTATAAGCCTGCAAATAGTTTTATTATAAGTACAGGGTATTTTATTTATGATAAGTATAACCTAGCTCGACTTTGCTTAATACTTATAGGGCATTTAATCGGCTATGGACATTGGTCAGTGACTTTACAAAATGACCCCGAAGATATTGTTCAAGTTTAAATGAATTACATGTAGATACATTTATATTTAGCTCTTGTTTGACAGAGTATTCCATCGCCTCCGATGATAAGGAATGCACACCACGGAGAGTCGATGATTTATACTTTTGCTACCAAAGTTCCGGGTACCAAACCATACTGTATAACATGTAGCAAGTATTACATTTGGATCGAAGATACATTTTGTCGCTGTAATAGTTAACAATACATACAAAAATTATTTAGATCCGTAACAATACGTGTACATTATTATGTGTATACATATTGGTACTAGAAATAAGAGCAAAAATGTAGCAATGAAATGAACCCATTCACTCACTTTTATACGTTATTAAAAGGCAAATAAATAGTAAGATGCTTTAAATAATATGCTATACATTCGGAGCATTTTGGAAAAAAGTGTTGTTAATGAATTCATTTTAAACATTGTCAATGTGTGATGTCGCTTTTCCATTCTTATTTATTTCGTTGCAGGTTTGACGTGTATTCAGGGCTTTGACATTGCATATACATGGTGTTGCATGCTCAGCCTGGTCTGGTGGCAATATATATGTGCGTATAGTTAAAACAGTATCTTTTAAGAATTAAAAACATTGTTCGATATTCGGGCATTTGCTTTACTTTTTACTTTGTTATATTGTTTAAAAGATGCCAATTCTCTTCGGGGTTTGAGTGTTCATTCACCGTAACATATTTGCTACAGTATTTTGTGTTTATGTGTGAACGGGATATTAGTGGGAGCTGACCGAACTCAGTAATGTTTATTTAGTGTGTATTTTTGTACTGGCAGGATTTACGAGCGTGGTTGTATTTACTTCCTGCATTGTGGCACTGAGGCCAAAACCATGGTTTTGGGGTACTTATAAAATAAAATGATTAATTTGATTAGGGAACGATTTACGCGCAGACTATTGGAAAACATTTGTAATTGTATTAGTAATTGTATTTAAGAATGTTTGTATGTCATCAGTTGGGCGATTATTCAACATATCTTGTATATCATGTACTTCCGAAATATCTATATTGGATACAAATCGTTTGTTTCGTAGGATTCCATTTATGGGGGCGGAGTATGTGTTGAGTGCTTGATTCTGGGATCATAATGAGGGTTAGATCACAGAGTTAATTAATTGTGATATATATGAGATTATGTCCTTCTGCTAAAAGCCTTCAATGTCAATTATTTCGATCTCGTTTAATGTATTCAGTACATTAAATGGACGGTAGGGCATAATCAATCACCGAGGCATTTGAAAGAGCATGTTTCACAACATTTGGGTCCTTACCAAAGCACCATTCATAATAATTAAGTTATTAAACTTGCATATATATATATTTATGTATGTCCCGTGTATTGCCTTTATTACAATTTGAATTACGTTGGAGTGGAATACCTAGTTGAGTTAAAAACTTAATATTGGCTTCCGGCATTCATCGTTCCTTCATCAATTTGAAAGTATTGATATCAGAAGTTATAGAGGTCGCCAGGTAAAATAATACTATCGAATTGTGTGCATGTATTAGTGATTTCATTTTCTATTAGAACTAGTTCATCATCATTGTGGAATCTTGATTGTTATTGGAGTATATACTGATCACCTACATTGAAATATTCTTGTCAATTTTCTATTGTAAGCCCAAAAACGACTCGCATTTAGAATCCAGTGCTGTGACAGTTGGCGAATTAATAATTTTATTTTTATAAAGTATCTCAAGCCGCCTCATTTTCGCTTGTAATTGTCTAGCCTTGGCTAAGATACGGCACAATAATTAAGGCTGTTTATTATGTCACCTTCATCATGCTTTGTTTTTGGATGCACAATATATCATATTTTATGTTAATTCTTTGAATTCTGGGTAATTGGACTTTATTTAGGCTGCATACATTTAATGATCCTGTTGTGATATCAAAAGGTTTATCAGGCATGTACGAACAAACATTCATATACGAGTTTTTTGGAGTAACAGTAGATGGCGCTAGTCCATGTCGATGTATTAATAGAGGGAAGGTGGCTGACCAACATCTTCACAAAGAGTTTTAGACGAGGAACATGGTAAATACAGACAATTCGCACAAAATGCCACATTTCAGGTGTGTACCTAGCCAACATTCGTAGTGGGGTTGTCAATCACCGTATTTCTGGAGATGTTACCAGGTTGTTTGAGAATAGCTGTGTGCACTTGCATCAGGTATCCGGGCTATTTGGAAGACAATCTGGTGGTGCGTGTGACGGTTTTCTGCTGTGCGTTTTGGGTATTGCTGGAGCCTTTACCTTAGGGACGACGAGGCGTTTCGGTTCGGGGCTCCGGTTCCTCGATAGCTGTGTCCGATTCATCGTCTGACGCTAATTGTACCTCATGAACAGATGTGGGTTCCTTTTGGTGCTTTGTCTACGTTGTTGAGAGCTAGCGATGGTGACATAATATGCAGTTATTTTCTGGCAGCGTTAATCAATTCGGGAGGCAACTTCGGGGTTTTGGAACCTCGCAATACACTATGCCATTCAGGGAACATGTTCCTGATAACCTCGCGATATTAATAAAGTGGTACAAAGGTAATTAATAGTATTAATTATCAAATATATATTCAGCGCATGCAAGCAGACAGCAGAATAATTACGTTAAGTAGCATGCAAGTATTTGTTAGAAAATATGTGTTATGCATATGAATGTTTACCATACTTTTCAATCTGAGTTATATGGGTCATGTTTGATTTTATATTTTACGTATAGATACAAATTACGAGTATGGTATAACATGCATATAATACATATAATACAGTTTACTTTTGCTTTGCCGCCAAGACCTGTAGGTATAGGTTATCTGTGTTTGCTGCAAAATGATTCACTGTATAACGAAGACCACCATAAAAGAAAAATGTTTACGACAAAAATTAACGATATACAGACCAAACAGTAATTTCGTATAAAAGGTTACGTAGAGAACATAGTGTTTCCTTAACGCTACGTTCAAGACAATGGACCCGTTTCACAAATTCTGTATGAACGATTTGTACAAAATAATTCTAGCGTAGCTCTGATGAATTACACTGACTATTGCAATGCTTATTTGAATATGTTTATTTTTATTTTTTTTGAACACTTTCATCATTATTGGAGCTTTATATTGTATTGTTTGCATTTATTCATTGTCATATAATACAAAGATAAACTTACTAATAGATAACTTCATATTGACTCTTGGAAAGCCATTTTCTCATGTGACTTTATTTCCTTTAAAACAGTAGATCTGCCTTCATGATGTTTGCATTATTGTTTTTATAAACACGCGCACAACAGGCAATGCTCATGTTTTTCTAGTATTGTATAACATAAAACTAATAACAATAACATAAGACTGTAATTATAATTTAAAACATTTAATAATATAGCACAACATGGTGCTTGCTGGTTCAGCACTGTCATTTCAATTTATAGTTGTTCAAAATAAATAGCTATCCCACTGAAAACATTAAATACATTTAAAGGGTGAATTTGTCTTTTTTTAAACAAAGTATCAGCATGAACTGGCATACATGTCCTTGAAATATCAGCCCGACTTCCCTATCCAATAAGGTTGATATTTGGACATTATGAAGTAAACATCTGTTTAGACCAATTCTTTTTCCACTTTCAGATTATCCTCCGCCGTACATCATCTCCAAGTTTTAACTTGTGCGAGCATCGGCGTGTAAGAAAATATGCAAATATATTTTTCCTGGTTTAAAACATATACGAATATATGTGTTAGCAGTTCCATCTTGTGATTATTTCTTTTATTTTAATACAACACAATGTACAGTTTAATTTACATTTTATGGCACGCGTTTTAGATTTATAATCAAATCATACACGAGACGTTGAATATCGAGGTATGTGTTTATAAGTTAATTCACCTAAATCTCAAGGTGTTGTTGCTTGGGAGATTTTTTTTTATTATTTTTATTTTATATTTTATTTAATATAACTAAAAAAAAGCAAACATTATACACGTACATACATTGCAAACATTTTTTCCTTCAAGAAGATAACACTACAGTTATGGGTGCATATGCACGTACAATGGCATGTTGTTTTTTTAAATATTTTTTCTTCAAAATATACCCACTCCGCATTGAACAATAGTGATAATTGTGGTTTAACCATAGGTTATTATTTATGTCTTTTTGCAATATGAAGAGTAAACAAAAGAAATTAAAAGGAAGAAAGAACTATAAAAAAAAGGAGAAGCTGAAAGCTCAAAACTGACCGTCAAGTAATCTCTGATTAATTGTATTAAATTGTTCAAGATTATCGTTTTTTAGGGCTATTTCTTGTTCTATATCAAAGCGTAATTTTAGGAATGTAAGGAAATTGTTGAAATCATATGGTTGGTGCATTGTTTTCAATTTAAATATATACTATTTTATTAAATAAATGATGAAATTAATTGTTTGCATGTTTTTATCATATTCCATCTGTCCAAAACAAATTAATTCGTAGTTAAAATATAATAAAATGCCTTTATCATACATGTAGTCCGCTAATCTGTTCCATAAATGTTGTGCTACCCGGCATTTCCAAAACAAGTGTTCAATATCTTCATCGTATTCATTGCACAGATCACATAAGTTAGAGTTCGTTAGTTTGCTCCGGAAGAGGTATGTATTTGTAGCTGTTAAACGCATAATATATTTATATTGGAAGCATCTTAAATTTGTGTCCGTACAAGTTTTGAACACTAGCGTGTATATCTTTGCCCGATTTAACTCTTTATTTTGAAAAATATTTTGCCATCTATTTTCCGCATTCGAATTTGTATTTTTTATTTCAGATAGTTGAAGATTGTATAAAAATTTATTTGGTTGGTACGAAGTTTTGATTATATCTAGTAATGATTTTTTTCCTTGATCCTGTTAGAAAACGCTCGTCTACAAGTTCCAATATGTCTTTTGGTATGTTATTTATAAGACTATTGTATTTAAGAAAGTCATTGTCTGATGCATTAAAGATATATTTGAAGTCAGTAAAGCTTTAAAATTTCTTCACGCGAAAGTCAATTAACTGATCGACAAATACGATTCCTTTGTCGTGCCAATCTTTCCAGTACAAAGTTTTATTTTCAATTTGTATTTTACTATTATTCCATATAATATGTTTGCTGAAGTTGTGTTTATAGCAATCTTTACATGTATTCCATCCTTGATTTATGTTTTTTAGAAATTCGTTGTCTTTACATATACGTTTATTATCTTTAGTTTGTAAATTTGATTCAAATAGTAATTCTCCTCCGTATTTCTGTAGGATTGTATCATATATACACTTCCACATACTATTATTTTCTGTAAGCAGTCGTTTAACCCATGACCCCTTTATAGAATTTAGGAACATTTCAATGTCTGTTAATTTAAGGCCTCCATATGTATAATTCATTATTATTTTGCTGCGTTTTATTTTGTCGGGTTTACCATCCCATAAGAAGTTAAAAATGTCCTTAGTTATTTTTTGTATGGTGTGTTTAGGAGGGTTTGGTAATACAGTGAATGGAAATACTAATTTTGGTAGAGCGAATGTTTTTATTACTGTAATTTTCCCTTGTAAGGTCAATTTTCTGTGGTGCCATTGTTTAAGACAATTACTGAATGCACATAATTTTGGTTCTAAGTTCATGGACATATTTTTTATTTTACTATTATAAAAAGATAACCCAAGAGTGTTTGCAGATTCTGATGTCCAAATAAATTTGTGATCATTGCAAAAACGGAATGTAGTATTCTTGAAAAGCCCTATTCTTAAAACTGTTGATTTTGAATTGTTAAGGTTTAATCCAGATGTTTTCCCAAATTGTGTTATTACATTGACCAAATTTTCAAAAGAGTTTTGTTCACCGTTGTTGAAAAAGGTTGCGTCGTCTGCGAAGAGCGACTGTTTTATTTCTATATTATTTACAACAATACCCCTAATGTTCTGGTCTTTTCAATATAATTAGACAATATTTCGATACATATTACAAACAGGGACGATGAGAGAGGGCAACCTTGCCTAACGCCAATTTTTATCTTAAAACTTTCCGACATGTATCCATTGTTCATAATAATAATACTTATATCATGGTAAAACAGCTTTACCCAACGGATAAGATCATCGCCGAAATTAAAATGCTGTAAACACTTAAACATACATTCATGATTTAAAGTATCATATGCCTTTTCAAAATCTGAAAAAAATAAAAGACCGGGTATTTGTTTGTTTTCAAGGTATTCGATTATTTCGAAAATGAGTCTAACATTCTCCCCAATATATCTACCTTTTATGAAACCTGTTTGTGAAGGTGCTATTATTGAGGATATCGTTTTTTTAATTCTATTAGCGATGGCTTTTGTAGCTATTTTGTAGTCTACATTAAGTAATGATATTGGTCGCCAATTTGTTAAAAGAGTGGTATCTTTGTTAGGTTTAGGGATTAGTGATATAATGCTTTGTTTTTGAAAGTCAGTTAGATGTCCGTGTATAAATGAATAGTTTATTGATTCGAAGAAAGTTTTTTTAATGTCATCCCAAAATGTTTTATAAAATTCTACCGTTAGTCCATCTGAGCCCGGGCTCTTGTCATTTTTCATTTCTTTTAAGGCATTATAACATTCTTCTTCGGTTAGGATACCTTCGCACATATTTTTATTGTTTTCACTAAGGCGGTTTATCGGTGTGTTAAAGAAATCAATATTTGATGTTTTATCATACTGTTTTTGATAAATGGATTGATAGAATTTCACTTCTTCTGTTAATATTTCATTTTGATTTGTTTTAAATTTATCATTCACTTTTATACATTTATTAGTTTTTTTCTCTGCGTGTCTTTTTTCTAGGTTTGCGAAAAAAGCACTGTTTTTTTCATTACTTTCAACGTATATAGCTTTTGATCTCAGTAATATACCGTTTATTTTTTTGTCCCTTAAATTATCCAATAACATTTTTTTATTTGATAATTCTTTTGTTTCTATATTATCCTTACGTATCAAGTTTTGTTCAAGAGCTTCTATTTCTTGAATTAGTTCTTTTTCTTGTTGATTGTCTTCTTTTTTCTTTTGACTAGCAAATTTTATAGTTACATTTCTAATATTTCCTTTTACCAATTCCCATTTAGTGTTTGCGTTTGAGTGTTTATTGTTGTTTAAAACTTCTTGCGATGTGTTTTTAATTAGTGATTTATATTCTGTATTTAACAGAAGGCTGTTGTTTATTTTAAAATAACCAGGTCCCCGTTTTTGTGATAAGAAATTCATTTTTAATATAACACATGAATGATCTGTTTTATATCCTGTTTGAATAATACAACTTTTTGTTATATATCATTATGTATCTGTGATAAGAAAAAAGTCAAGTCTGCTAAAAATTGGCGGTTTACCGTTAGAGTGCCATGTAAATTGACATTTATTAGGATTATGCATTCTCCAAACATCGATTAAATTATTTTCTTCTATAATTTTATTTAAGTTATCTCGACAATGTTTTTGTGTATCGGCTCGGCCATTTTTCTTGTCTAAATTAGTGTCTAAAACAGTATTAAAGTCACCCCCGGTTAAAATATTTTCGTTGGTATCTTGTAAGAATTTAGCTAGAGTTTTGAAAAGAAGGGTGTCGTCCTTGTTAGGCCCATAAATATTAATAATCGTAAGACTTTGTTCATTGATTTCTAGTGTTAAGGCTTGAAGACGACCCGGTATAATTTCTTTGTAATTTAATATTTTTGATTACAGTGTATCGTTAATGAGAATTGCTACTCCTTCGCTATTTGATTTCGTGCCACTTAAATAGACTTGTCCCTTCCACTCCCGTTCCCATGATTCTACTATGCTTTTGGTCGAATGTGTTTCTTGCAATAGGTACAACGCAATTTTTATACGCCCGTATAAAATACGGGACGTATTATGTGAAACCCCTTGGCGGGCGGGCGGGCGGGCGGCGGGCGGCGGGCGGAAGGCATCACTTTGTCCGGACTCTAATTCAAATTGTATTCATCCGATCTTCACCAAACTTGGTCAGCAGTTGCATCTAGTTGATATCTAGGCCAAGTTCGAATATGGGTCATGCCGGGTCAAAAACTAGGTCATAGGGTCAATAAGTGCATTTTCAAAGGGGCCACTTTGTCCGGACTCTATTTCAAATTGTATTCATCCGATCTTCACCAAACTTGGTCAGCAGTTGCATCTAGTTGATATATAGGCCAAGTTCGAATATGGGTCATGCCGGGTCAAAAACTAGGTCATAGGGTCAATTAGTGCATTTTCAACGGCGCCACTTTGTCCGGACTCTAATTCAAATTGTATTCATCCGATCTTCACCAAACTTGGTCAGTAGTTGCATCTAGTTGATATCTAGGTCAAGTCCGAATATGGGTCATGCTGGGTCAAAAACTAGGTCAAAGGGTCAATTAGTGCATTTTACTTTGTCCGGACTCTAATTCAAATTGTATAAATCTTATCTTCACCAAACTTGGTCAGTAGTTGCATCTAGTTGATATCTAGGCCAAGTTCGAATATGGGTCATGCCAGGTAAAAAACTAGGTCATAGGGTCAATTAGTCCATTTTCAACAGCGCCACTTTGTCCGGACTCTTATTCAAATTGTATTCATCCGATCTTTACCAAACTTGGTCAGTAGTTGCATCTAGTTGATATCTAGGTCAAGTTCGAATATGGGTCATGTCGGGTCAAGAACTAGGTCATAGGGTCAATTAGTGCATTTTCAACGGCGCCACTTTGTCCGGACTCTAATTCAAATTGTATTCATCCGAAACTTTTAAACAACTTTTTATCCTGCGTCAAAGTGGTATGGGGGTATAAGTCACATTCAGTGACAAAGCTCTAGTTTTTTATGTCAGAGATCTAAGCATTGTAAGAACTTTATATATCTGATTAAGGTTTCTTCCTTGCAATAATAATTATGATGAATTCAATGTTTGACACAAAAACTGCATTGGTCTGTTTTCCTTTGAACAAAAAGCAATCACTTTCTTTTTATACGCCCGTTTTAAAAAAACAGGACTTACTTTAGTTTCACCTTGGCGGCGGGCAGTCTGGTTGACGGGCTGGTGGGTGGTTGGGTGGGCGGGCGGAGTTATCAAGTTGTCCAAAGCCTTAAAACGGGCGTATCTTGTGACAGTTTGGCACTCTTGTTTTATTTCTTAACCATTCGAAAACTTGCTTGGGAGATTTTGTGTATTTTGTTTGATAAGTAACTCTTTTTAACAGCTATATGTTTCGAATCCGCTATAAACATCATGAAAAACGCAATATCTAACGTCATCAACGTCAAATTTCAATAGTTAAGAAGAGAAAGTCAGTTCCTCTCAATTCGATATGGTGCATTTGTTTGTGTGTATGTTTGTTTGTCGAATGGGACTTTTTGTACATTTAAACATGAGTTCAATTATATCATATCCTTACTTCACGAACACTAAACAGTAAGCATTAAAAAATCAAATATCGGAATGGCTTTGATTTGGTTTGGTCACGGACACATTTATTTCGTATAAAGACACCAAAGTGTAAAATAACTATCATAAAGCACGCCCAAAAGTATTCATTCGAAAAGGTATTCAAACCATACTAATAACATTTAATGTATAACCCATTCATTATAACTGAATTGGTTTTGTTAACTGTTTGCGTAATCTTAGTAATCAAATAGGATATATCGAGGGCATAACGGAAAATGACGTATCTCCTTCTTTATTTAATATGAGTTACAACAGTCTTCCATTCACCCCTCGATAGGTAAGGCTTTAAATAATAATTGAATGTATAACAAAAACAAAAAGATGATATTTACGATTTAGATATATTATATAGCTTTATGGATAAATCAATTGTTGTGTTGAATTGTAAGGGATCACAGTAAAGAGAGTATCATATTTATCTATAAGATGACGTGTGTCTGGCAATATGCGTTTAAGCCATTGTGTTCTTTTATTTCGTGGTTCTCGACAATTTTAGGTAGAGGTAGGTTGTAAACAAACCAAATATACACTACAGATAAAGTAGTAATACAACTTTTATTTTGTCATCGGAAGTCCCGAAATGTATATTAACCTTTGGTTTGTACATTAAAAATGACAAAGGTAGTATATTTACCCTTACAAAAGTGCGTTGCCTTAATGAATTGTTTTAACCAATTATCTACTTTTAACTTCGAAAATAGTTCCTCCTTTATTAACAGGGAAAATATCTTAAAACATGTGTAAATGTTTACAAACATTTGTGAGCTTAAAACTTTTAGAAATACTGATTTATTAAAATGATCATATTATTCAACAGTGAATTGAAAACATTCACAGTAAAATTTTAACTAAGACATATACCAATAAGTGACTCAGCTAAATAAATTCTGAAACAGTACATAATTATTTTGATAATACGCTTGGGATAAATCAAATAAACGAAAGATCATCCATCAAGTTAAGCATCGTGTAAAAGTGAAAAAGGATTAAATAGGCAGTTTGACTTTGCCTCACACAACAAGTTGTAATCAGTCATGCTATTTATGGTGGCAATGACTGTAACACAAATAGTCAGCAAAGCTCTAGCATTAATTGAATATTTATATAACTACTAATATAAAAGTCCAAATAATAATACATATTTTTTAAACAAATAATAATGTTCATGCTCACATAATCATTAAGTAGAACTATTATATTCCCTGTTCAAAACACCAACAAAGATATTTCACTGCGTACGTTACTGATGATAAAATATTATGCAGCTTTACGTGTAGACCACTGAAGATGCATATTTGCCGTCTTCTGGAGAAGGTTGCTGTGACCATTTACTAAATTGAGTTGTGATCTAAATGTTCAAAAGCAACAACTAGCCAATATTGCCCACACATATTATACATAATTCGTAAATACGCATCTTTGGAATTACAAGTTAAGTGAATTTTCGACAAGGTTAAATCATGTTATCCAATATAGCGCAGCAATGATGGATTTTGTTCGCGAAACTTTTGCGTTCTTGCCATCTTATCTTGTATGATTGGGTCCAACCGGTTGTGACTTTGCCTATTGCTAGCGAGTTTGTGAATGACGATGTTCTCATTTTGTTATTCCTAAACATCAATTGCTACGGCGGGTTTGAAATAACGAAATAAAAAAGGCTTAAATTATAAATGTATGTATCGTACAATTTGGTGTTGTTATATGTTTGATAAACCTAAACATTTACCCTCGCACAGTACACAAAAGACATTCCATTACTCAAACGTAAATAAATAGAAATGTACTGAACGTTCTCAAAATACAAAAGGACGACTACTGATTGGATAAGTATTATTTACAACCCTTCATAAGCTTCTATATATTCGAGAGCTTTATCGTTGGGGGGGGGGGTTTAGTATTCCTAGTTTTGCAATTATCTTTTTAAAAGAGGTATGTACGTAGTGTTCTGATCACAAGATATTCGGAAAACAGAATTCAAGTAAAAAAAAAACACGCAATATTTTGGTTAGTTTGTTTACTTGTACTTAAACAAAAAGGTCGTCGTAGCTTAATGGTAACAGTGACCCCTGAGAGACTTGAAGTTCAATGGTTCGACCTCCACTATGGGAGCGTTCGTTATATTTCCTTAAAATACCAAGCTCTTGATCAACCCCGAAAACGGACCCTAGAGCGTCAATAAGCCCTTGGCTTATGATGCAATCGAGATTAAATACAAACGCTTAAACCATTAGCTGACGATTCTACTAATAACAATCGTAAGGCGTCGTTTATTTGAACAATTGAACATTGGAAGAGTTGTAGTTGTATTAAATAATTTCACGTACAACAAACATGTCACTGAAGTTTGACTAAACGATAACATATTTTGTAAATGTGATGAGCGTTTATGATACGACATATTACAGAAGTGCACATTGAATTATTATGCGAATTTCTAACAGTATACTGATTAAGTAATTTAAACAGAAAGTACACTGATAAAAGCATTCGTGCAAATGAAGTTGCACAAACATATGCAAACAAATGTAATGATCAAGATGGCACACCACATAACCTCTAGCAATTACAAGGCAATGCTCTTCTGGATTAGTTTAAGCAATCTAAGGCAAGTGTTTTTCTTCCCCCGTGAGCGAACGTTTAACCTTTATAAGCAGCTCAGTGCGGCCAAACATAAAGTGTACTTCGATTCTCTGATCGCTTAACGATACACTGTCGGTGTTATTGATCCTGAATGTAACAAGACGCTCACAACCGGCTTCCGTAGTGTTTATCGGCTTATCCGACTTGGTTCTGTATACACGAATTAGTGTTTCTTTTGCAAAAGCAATAAAGTGACGAACTACCTCACGATCGACGCTGATCTCCTCGTTCGCATTAACATAGATTTTAAAACGGTTAAACACACACCATTCGTCTGTATATAGTTGTTTTACTTCAGATGGGTGTTTCTTTTCATCAAACGTTATATTAACAGCAACGCCGTACATCACGCGTGCTGCCACTACGTCTGGATTGTGTTCAAATATCATTGCTCCTTTACGAACCGCCAAGCCGGCATCTTCAGGAACTATCAGAGAAATTCCGGGAATTTCATCTCTGAGCCTCTCCTGTACATAATTCGATTCCGCAAATCCATCGACCAACAAAACAGTGTTCACATCATTTAAATAATCCAGCTTTCTTAAGTCTTTGACTTGATCGATACGGCTCGAAATTGGTTCTGAAAACCAAGTTTGTACGTCCGAATGATCTATACGCAGTTTGTCTGACACCGCGATACTGTTTCCACTTGCAGCATTTTGCTTTCGGGTTATTTTCATTAATGAATACGGAAGCCTTATTATACAAACATTGATTGCATGGAATGTTTTTGATCTCTTTTTAGATTCAAATTCTCTTATCAATTCGAAAAGTCTTGAATACGAAGAGTCCGTAATTTTTCAAAAACGCCTTTTCCTAAAAGGTTGTCCAAGAATAATAAGAAATTCTGGTCCACGTATATTCCACCCTAAGAACCACCACTAGCTATATGTATCACTTTTACATGATTGTCCGGTAATGTCTGGATACGTGAGACATCTGCCGTTCCACCTATAAGTTAAATAGCAGAAAATATATAATTACGGTAATTCTTGAAGTGAAAATACATAATGCTGTTGGTGCTAAATAAGTTAAGATTTTGCATGCATGCAATGCCAAGAAACTCAAACTGAGAAAATGGTTATGACTGAGAACCAAAGGGTGAGTATCAATTTTGTTAATTAAATATCAGTATGGTATGTATGATCTCAATAAACGCTGTGTTGTTTTATTTTAATTTCATACATATACGTCTTCATATAGATTCTTAGTTTAAAAATTAAATAGTGCAATCAGAAAATCAATAAAGATTGTCCAAATAAAAATAAAAGTGTGTACGCATTCGAAAAATGTATTTATTTAACCGATTACTCAAACTTACTGTTGCGACTGCCTTACATCGGCATAATAATCAATTGATACTATTTACTGTTTTCATCATAAATTGTTATCAATAATTATGAACAAATATAGAATTATAAGGAAAGAATTAAAATGAATTAACAGACGAGTTGTCAACGTTCTTTATGCTTTTTTTTATTTCTTTCTTTGAAATAAAATTTCTATATCATGACAAATTGTGCGCCAGGTGAAATTGCGTTAAAGGTTTACACCAAATAAAAAACCAGTATAAACTATAGATAAGTATGTCAGTGCTCAGTAATAGTATTCTTAACAACCCGAAAACAGTATGTTTACGGCATACCTCCTAGGTCTATGACTATGTGTTTTGACGGTGTTTCCATTTCTTTACTCGCGCTACGATAATTTAACCCTGAACACCAAATAGCGACAACCTCTGATTCATAAGCCATTTCCAGTCTTTCGCCATCGATTCCAGCCTTTAAATGTATGGACTGTAAAAATAGTGCAAATAACACTTAAAATTATAATTACATTCAACGGATATTAGTGATCACTTACTATGTATATCATAACAGCTGTTAGAAATGTATTATAAATGAGAGGGACACGTTGAAAGTTACCGCCACACTCCTGGCAAAATATAACCATCGACCGACCGTTTTTGTAATGATTTAATACATTTTCAGAAAGTATTGACTAACTTCATTTGACAAAATGTGTATTCGGAAAATTCCGTCTAAATCTTCGTTGCCATTTTCTGACCGTCTGATGTATGATCTGATGCTATAGAGTCAAGATGACTCAAACCCATGATGGCCCTTTTACTGCCTATATAATTGGGAAAGGAACAACCCTATATTAGTACTTGTGAAGTCAATCGCATATTTTCATTGTTACCCGAAACGGCGCTTCTATCAACCAACTACGTACTATGGATCAATAACAAAATAAAATAAGCAAAAGCAATAGACACTATTAATATAAGAATAAAGCAAACAATTTTCTCTTGCGTCAAACAACAAATGCGTTAGTGTCAAGTGATATCGAGAAATAGATTTTCAATAAGTGATCAAGCGCCCCGTACAATTTTTGAGTGACACCCTTTACTGACAAAATATTACTCGGTATAACCGATAAATAAAGCAACAATTTTGATTAATCGGCAATACTATTTATGAAACGAAATAAAGTGTTGAAATCGTATAATAAAGCCTTCAAATAAATGTTAAGTTTGCTAAGTGAACAAGTACACTTGACGTTAGAAAGCAACCATTACGATATAATTCACAGATATTATTCTCAATGACAAATACACTAGATTCGTACATTAAACAAATATTCCAACTAAACATAGGACCCATGATCCTTGATGTACCTTTTAACATTTCCGATAGAAAAATATATACATATCATAATGATGATGTCTTGCAATAATCTAAATCAAACGAATACATGCATACAAATACAAGCCTGTTATAATATTATTTAGTAATACATATTCACCAACAACATAATTTTGCAAAAGTGTGAGACTAAATCACCAGTTACTTTGAACTTCTTTTACATCAAGATGTTTAATTGACTTCCAAATTGTATAATATTATCAGAATTCAAAGATATTGACAATAGTTAGTTGCCTAAACACTCCAACTTAAACAAACAGCTAATATTGAATGAACCAGCCTAAAACCTGATAAGCAGATGCTTTGTAGCACAGTATATATTTAGATGACTGGGAATGTGGAAGCATCCGAATACCAAAAAACCCAGATCAGCTGGCGGTCAGAGTTAATCAGCTCAAGTAGACATTGGTATGCACAGTTTCCCATTGTTGGAGACTGACTTATAAGAAATGTAAAATTATCCTTAAAAAAGTTGTGTCTATAATATTAAAGGCTTTATAATGAAAAAAAAAGGTTTCTTTAACAACCTTACACTTATTATTGTGATAATAAAATAATAATATAAACCAACAACGAATAATGCCAAAATACGCTGAAATAAATATAAATACTACTAGTAGGCGTGAAATTCTTTATCAACTTCCAGGCATATCATTATGTTCAATATAACGTCACTCTATGGAAAAAACAACAGTTTCCACAAATTGCCACACACACGGGCTGTACACAAACGTAATGCATTCGTGGAAATTATAAAAGAAAACACTAAATTAAGTGTATTTTAGATTATTTTTTTCCTTATAATTTATAATACAACATTTAACAACTTTTTCAAACAAGTTACTTGTTAAATCTCACAGTCATTCCGTACAATTGTAAGTAAAATCATGAAATTATGAAAATGTTAGGATAACAATTCGGTCTCCTTTTCAGCCGATCTCCACGCAGAGTTGTCGTTCCTTGCTCTCACATACAACTCTGCGAAATGCTCAGCTTGCCATTTGCCTATAAAATAGGTAAAACCGAACAAACGCATTCAATGCATATTTGATTGGATATTTAATATCGCATGCATTAAATTAAGAAATATGACTTTCAAATGTACGATAAATCGTGCAAAAACTTGCGAGTTTTAATGCAACTCTTTGGAACTATTTTATTGCCCATTTACGCAGATGGAATCATTCCACGCACTTCACAAATGTAAACAATTGAACATAATTTGTATTCAGTGACGTTAGGAATTGCTTTGACGTGTGTATGTATGTTGGTTTCTTAACATCAAAAAACCATATCAAATTTATAATAATGAATTAAGACTGATATAAGATATCATGGTATGATATGGTTTTCTTTAATGCAGTGAATGCAATGTAACCGTCGTGCAAGAAATTGTTAAGTATACTGTAACCTCAATGATGAACGCTTGGAATGATCATGACATGAATGAGACGCTTTCATAACAATAGTCCGTTCTGAGCCCAACACAGAGGTGAATGTAATGTAACCGTCGTGCAAGAGATAGCTTTTCAGCGTCGTGCAAAAGTGAATATTTACAAAAACTACGACAGGATCATGATAAGATTTTGGCTTAAAACATTTAAAAAAACGAGTTCGTTTACTTGTGTAAAAATGATTCCGCCCATTGGTCAGGTGAAATTTAAGCATTATGTGTCTATTCCGTTGCTATTCCGACC
The DNA here is from genome assembly GCF_020536995.1 of Dreissena polymorpha. Taxonomy (NCBI): domain Eukaryota; kingdom Metazoa; phylum Mollusca; class Bivalvia; order Myida; family Dreissenidae; genus Dreissena; species Dreissena polymorpha. The sequence goes on along the minus strand of NC_068364.1, from coordinate 19,027,307 downwards.
GGATTTCGTCTCTTGTTTTTCGTACAGCAAAAATAAATACATACATTCGTTTCTAAGAAACACTTGAGAGCAATTCTAACATGAAAAAATATAAACTATTAGGATTATCTTATAACAATAATTATCACTTTTAACTTAACGTGTTCAATATTCAATTGATTATGCTAAATGGATTATTAAATATCAATTGTTTATTGTCAGGGCTTTTATTTTGAATAAAACAGATGACCGATTTGTTCGTTTCGGAAGACAATGTCTAATCGAGTCCATCAAATCCCCCGCTAAATGTTGAGAACAGAACAAAACAGATCAGAATATTTAATTTTGACGTAAGCATATAAAACTCATCGTCATCAACATAAATGCAGTTAAAGTAGGTACAAAACATACATCATTTCGAATACAGAAAATGTGAAAGACAATATGCAGGTTTTCGTGAGAGTGTCACATAGATTAGGTAAATGGTAAATACTTATTGACCACATAGTGTCAACCCTTATTTAATAATTGCAACAATTATTACATTATTATTTACCTAATATTTATAAGTAGAAAGATAAAAGTATTGTAGACTACATATGCAACATATTCTCTCGTATTTTAAAGCATTTTAAACTTAACAAAGCTAGTTAAACATAGCAATATAACTATGCGGGGAATAACATGAAATTGATTTTTAGATAAGCGAATACAGTTACGCTAATTCGGAATAAGCTCTATTTACACGATTGTAACGGTGTTGCTTTGATGTTATTAAACTCTAAAAGCTTCGCGCCATGCAAATATCGCATTTTAACTGCAATTTAAATAAAACATAGTCAAATAATTTTTCTAAAGTTCCGTCTAAGTCATCTATTTTCATTTATTCATATGCAAACATGGCTTCAAAACTTACGGTTCGCAGGATACGAACGTGTATGTGTTCATATTTGCGATGAACAATGCTTTCGAATCAGTTTTTGTTTGTTTAAAAAACGACTTTAAATAAACCAGTATCTCCCTGTACAATTGGATTGAATAAAAAATTATCAGTGTCATTTATGAGAAAAATAAATTATTTGAAATTTCAAAACATTTCATAACATCGTTATGTTGCGATACAGGCGACCACAATTTTCTGGTTTTCTAATATTATATCTGACTATGGACCCTAATATTAACGTGCAATTCAGAAAATAATTCTTCGTTTGTATGTATTTATGTTTAGATTTGCATAGATAAATCTTTGGATGAGTCACGGTTTCATAGTCCCATAGCGTTGGACTGTATGTGTGAGCAGTACGATATTGTTCACAGTTAATAAAACAAAAGAAAATACAGGTCAGCATCGTACGTGTATGTTGGGGTATTGCGCTGTCATTTAGTGTCAAAGTAGCATAAATATTATGTGGATTATGCTTAGGATTGCATTTGGGTAATTTAAGTCAACGGAAGGTCAACATATCTGAAAATATAACAACAATTTGCCTCTCAATATCTTGGGTTGGATGGATATTATATATAACTTGCATGCAGGCTTTGCTTTTGGTTGCATATCTAATAACATTTAATTGAATAGTAAAAGATGAATTTCTATTTTCGTTGCATTTCCCTGTTTTGTTGCGCATTATATATTTTTAAACTTAATATTATATTCACCTATTGTACTGCTACAAATTATTCAACTTCAGATATGTCCCCGCGGGTAATATATCATTTGACTGGCATTTAATGAACATAATGCTTTTAAAGCTGAAGAATACATACGCACGCTGTATTTTAGACAAATGTGTATTTAAATGTGAGTGGTAAGTGGTTTTATTTCAATCATTTTGTGTATGTAGCATTAAATCACCATGACATCGGGTAAACGCCATTCGCAGGTGTATTTTATATGACAGGGTATTTATATATTAAGTTTATATAAAATACTTTGTGTTGTGTTAATAGTTTTGTCGAGTTGTTTTGGTTAGCATTAAAAACAAAGAATGTACCCTTAGTTGTTTTATGCTCAAGATATAGTTGAATCTAGCCTACTCTGAACACGTGCTCGTCACATCTAATCATTAACTTTCTCTTAAATATTCCGTTTGCTTGTTGCAAATTTTATTTTTGTATGATATGTTGTATTCCTGCAAAAAACCTTATCGAATAATTACTCTCTATAAACTTCGATCGATTCGATTGTTTGTCGCTCGAACCCAAATCCGAACGATGTGCGTAGCTAGGCCGGCAACAATGGCGCCCAACGTTCTTCACTGATCGAGCACATGATATAATTGGGACAATCAGTGTGTTCAATCCTTGTTCGAGGATCCACACTTACTAAAGATGTCGTATCCTACCCGGGTTTTCACATTATATCAAGGGTCCTCTTCAAGACCGTTACGCCACACAATCAGGACCAAGAACCAGTCGTCGTTGAAAGTGCATTAACTATATGTGACTTTGTGCATGAACACAGACATTAGTGATTATGTTTCATGTTGCATGTTGCCGTGGTGATCTGTACGTTTTATTATTGACTATTTGGTGTATTAATTTCAGAAATCATTTAGTTGGTATCATTATTTGTTTTACTTAATGTTAATATCATTATTTGTCAAACCTAGGAAATGATTTTTGTGTAAATTATTTCACTAACCTTGCGTTGTCCTATTTGACATACGCTTCTGTATTGTGTAAACTGTGTTTTTCAAATATCAGTAAAGGTAATAACGAAGTTCAATACAGATAGTCACGTAGGTAGCTTAGCTAATAGTACACAGATCAAAGTTTGGGATCTAAGCAATCATAGTTTTACTGCTTACTCACAATAACTTTCAACAAAATTTATATAAAATTGTATTTTTCCATAGTTGTTTTGAACTTACACAATTTTGAAACAACGCTAATTATTAGTATAATTGTATGAATACGAAATTGTGAAATCGAGTAATTTTTTAATGAAATTAGCCTGATCATATTGAATAATACTGTTTTGAAATACTTAAAAATCGCGTCGTTTAACCGAGTATTTGAACTGAATGCTAATCAATTTAAAAGCGGGCAAATTGATTTGTGAACGTGTTCTTTTAAATAATCGATTGTTATGATAACTGGCAAAGAAATTGCGCAATAATTGATTAGGTGTATTTGTGCATACGTTGAAAGGATATACAGTAATACAATTTACGGGTTACACTTTACAGTACATACAAAGGACCTGAAGTCTCACGTAATACATACAAAACAGATACATTATTATATCAATTTACGTATACACTATCTTCATAGAATATTTACTCAATCATATAGAAATTAGTCATATAGAATATATTTATTATTGTATAATGAAGTAGAAACTATTATCATAAAGACAAATATCAATTATTAAATAGTAATAAATAATATGATTATTATTGTATAATTAAGTAGAAACTATTATCATTAAGACATATACTAAATATTGAATCACTCATAAATCATGTTTATAAAACGGGACTTTTATTATTAAGTCATGTAGAAATTATCTGCATGGAATATATACAATTTCGTAAATTCGTATTGAAAGTTATTTTGTTTAAGTTTGAAAAAAATTGTCCGATCAAAGTAAGTAATAACGCGTGACCAGCAAACCATTGAGGTAAACGATTCCCGTTTCAAAATGTGAAGATGTCAATAATATTCATAATCCCGAGTCGATTTCTTCTAACTTTTCTATTAATGGATCGTTTATGTTATAAGCAAACCGAAATGACCGTTAGTTACATATCAGTAGACGGGTTGTTTCCCGGCTATTGAAATGTTCTTATGATACGGTTACAATGTACTGATCATATAATTATGTGCGCTTATTTCCGACTGTATTTCCGCAACATTTGGTATTTAAAGATGTTTAGAAACCAGGATAGACAGACTCGGAAAATGGTTTTAGACTTAGCTTTTTTTATTTACTGTGTTAACTGAAATTATTATTTTAATTGGACATTAAAGGAAATGTTACTAAAGACTTATGTACTGAGGAACTTATGTTTTGTGTAGTTATTTACGGTATTTGATAAGTCATATACGGACAGATTTATGAACGTACAATTGTTGTATATTTGGAGGACTTGATTATGCATAAAGACATTGAAATATAAATTAAATTGGATTTGAGTTAATCTATGACTTTGTTATATTTTGAGCACGCATTATTATATGGAGAAATTGACAATATTAGGATGGAAACGAATTGCCTTATTCACCATGTAATGAACTGCATTCGCTCAGTTAATACGATCAATGTCATTACGGAAAATTGCGCAAGACGTTGATAAGTAAACTGAATAACGTCACAGAAATAGCTGAATCGATTAAGTACATGTAGTGATTGAGTTGTATGATATAATAAAATTCAGTCAATGTGTGATTTTTCATGTGTATGGTTTTACGTGTTTGAGAGTGTATTATGAAAATAGTAAAATTGAATTATATTGTTCAATTGTTTTATAAATGCACATACATTATTTCATTAGTCTATATCCAATAAATTCATCCAATAGGCATTATTTATATGTACCACGTGATATGTATTCCGGTATTGGATTCAAAAAGTCTGTATTTCTCCATATTGGACAGTTGAGTACAAGTGCAATAAGCACGTTATCGAGAAAAAATATCTGAATGTTCAATAATCGAATCACACAGGCGCTTGTGTTGACCATCATAGGTGCAATTAAAGCGTCTGTGTTATAGGAAGCGTTTTGTATGTAAATAAGTTTCACAGGTTATCGTGCTGCTAATAACGATTATGCATGAATAGTGCGGCATTAAAATTACGCAAAGAGATTAAAGGGATGTAAATTAAAAAGCTTATTAGACGTATAAACTGCACAATACGTGATATATTTGGACTTGCACACAGTTTGATGTCATATTGAATGTGCTCGTCTATATATATATATATATATATATATATATATATATATATATATATATATATATATATATATATATATATATATATATATATATTCGTATTGAACAGTGACACGTCTAATATCCTATACTTATTATACTTAAGATTAATTCATCAATTTTTTCATATTAATTAAATTAATTAAATTTAAAAAAAAATAATACATCGTTAACATTTATTAACATTTGTTTTCGTATCGAGTTTGATAAAACTAAAACATAAACATTTTGATAACATTTTAACAAAAACGCTACAGTAATTGTTTATAAAATAAATTATCATTACATCAACAGGTTGATAAAATAAATAATAATACTTTACAACATTTTTAGTATGAGATATGTGCATTAATGTGCACCATTATTCGTTTTATGTTATTTATCCAACACGGCACGCGACTTGTTTTCTTTAGACAAAGAAAGAAATCAAGTGTGGGTTATTCTGCAATAAATTATGGGCGGAGCTTTGTTTCGAAAATAGTTCAGAATAAATAAAGAAAATATTGCAGTAAAATGCACATGCTAAAACTCGCACTAAAAGAAATGTAATAAATGAAGCATGCATATAAATGTAATGAAACAACAAAGGTATATTTGGTGATAAGTGGCCTAACCACGCCTGCAAAGAAAGTTATTTGATAAGAAACGTAATTAAGAACACATTTATAGCATGTCAGCTTTTCAGTAGCATCAATAAACGTGACGCCATTTAGTTTCTACGATTGTTGTTCTCAATGAAAGTGACGTGTTTGCAAAATATTTATGAATGAAAATGACGTCATATGTTTGTACAATTCAATGACGTCACTAAATAGTGAACTTTGTAGAAGCGCGGAGTATTGAAAATATAGTTCACGCCAAAAAGCTTGAACCAAATCAATCAGAATCGTGTTAGAATCGAAACAATATTTTTCTATGATGGTTTGTTGTCGAATAACCCACAGTGAGGAGTAAAGATGCGTGTTATCAAATCAATCGTACTTCGCACTCATGATTTAATTCCTACGCATCTTTACTTTATTGTGGGTTATTGTACAACAAACCATGGCAGAAAAATAGTATTTCTTTAATATAACACGTAAGGTATAATATTATGCATAGGTGTAAAAAATTGAAATAGGTTTATATGTTTCTATTGACGTTAGCGATTTAGTGTTTGATTGTAGTGAATCATTTACAGTTGATAAGAACGGCAGCTGTTGTAAAACGGAAGTACTGGACTGATGATTTGACGGTTGATGAATTTATTGAGTGAATGGCATAAAACAAAATGGACATTTAATGTGCACACTACTGCGGTAAAATAGACACATGATGAATATTATTGAGTTTGTATTGTGAATAATTGAATTGAAAGTGATATTTACGTCAAATGAATAAGTGTTGAATGATTTGATTTGTACAGTTAAGTGCGAATAATATTTCACAGAGAAGTAAAATAAAGCGAATACTACTACATATATTTCTGATCAGTTTAATAATCAGTATTTAGCGTTGACTTGAGTGTGGGTGAAATCAGAAGTAGTTGAACATACGGAGCAAGAATAAAGGACAAAAAGAAGGGGGAAACAGAAAGAACGACACGCATTAAATTAACAAGAATTAAAAAATCTGCAGGTCATTGAAATTCTGAATAAAATAAAGGAACGAGACACAAAGATTCGTGAACTTCGGCAACATAGAAATTTATTAATAAGATGGGACAATAAAACCAAAACCAACCAGCATAGCGATGTGAATGATGTAATTGATTTTTAACATAAAAATCATTAGAATACAAACATTTGAAAAAAATATTACAGCACAAATGTAGAGAGCTTGACCATGATATGAGGACTGCACTTTACTATGATTATGATGTTGTGGGTACGTTAGGATAAGAGGCTGATTGCTACCATGGGAAACAGTTATGAAAGTGACATGGCTTCAATAAACGACAAACTTAGTAGGTGGAATAAAAATATAGATCATTCTAAATACATGCCGATTCTGAGGACAGAATGGTTAAAGAGGAAGCGTGGTGCAGTACTAAACTACTTGCATTATCATACGCGCACGACAGTGAATATGCACAAAATTGTGAACATGATAAAAGTATTACTAGTGATGATGATGATGATGATGCTTAAATAGCCCTTTATAAAGGCAAAGAAGCTTCAACAGATGAACTGAAAAGAAGAACTTCATCGGAAAGAAACCACACAAATGAAGGAACAACAATTATCGCCAGAAACTTAAAGGAAACAGACGAAGACAGCATATGGAAATTAAAATGGACAACACAAGAATTGCAACATGATATGATGGTAAAACAGTGCACAATTACGTCATTAGACGATACAATAGAACCGGAAATCAAATTAACCGACACATATGTTAAAGAAATACGGAACTGAGAGTGTCACATAATCAAACATTTATATTCAGACCAAGTGTTCCTAAATGTATGGACCCAGCATAATGACCCAACACAATGAAAACAAGATATTTGAAGTTGTGTTTCCGTTCCATATTTATAGGAAAGACAAACTGACACATTACGATAACAATCCGATATTCGTAAAACCATGGAAGGTTTAATTGACATTTAAACCGACACCAACTTTGGAAGACATATTTTAAACCATAAAAAGCACGTTTGGCGATATTAACAGCGGACAGAGTGTGATAGATAAGTTAAATCAAGCCAGACTTGATAAATATTAAGTCATCACGTCTTGGGAAAGAAGGAGTGAAATGATCCAAAGAACTATACAAAAGGGTGAAATACAAGAACAAAGAATGATTAAAAAGTGAGAACAAAGTAGTGGAACTACTTCAGAATTTCTGCGTTGAAGACTGCTCCCAGAAGTGTCTTAACGTATCACAACACAGACAAGAAAAACACAAACAGATACATAGAAAGCAAATAGATCAGCATATTGAATGAACAAACAGAAAAGTTACATAGTATGCAAAAAAACTACATGCACTACCTAAGGAGACAAAATATCGAAATACATTAAAGAGTAACCTGAAAATACAGCAGAAAGTAGACCAACAACCGAATATAGGAGAACATTTCCACAAGGGAGAGATTACTCCGGAAACAGAGGTTCATATGGAGGCAGACGATCGTACTGGCATGGTGCTTCTTATAGAGCAAGTAACTCTCAATACCATAAAAAAGTGAGTAACCTGCTCTAATCGATGGGGTCAATTAGGGATGTGAAGATACAGGTGAAGATGTCCCCTAAACAGAAACCAGTTGAAATTATTTGGTAGAATGGTAGGTGATGCTAACCTATCTATTAGCACTATCAACGGCGAAGAATTATTCGGCAATTAGTTTTGTCAGAAACATAACGTGACGTAGTGTGTCTTAGCCAACATGATAACCTCTGCCACCACGGACGTGATCGGATATTGTTATTATTCAAACAGGGATTATTTTGGCCAGAACTTTAAGTTTAAAAAAAGGCAAGGTCATAAATTGCGCCCGATGCATAGGAGGTTAAACACCAGTTCAATTTAATTTTCTCGTAAAAGTTGCAACGTCAACATCAGTGGAAATAGTTTGCAAAGACGTTTTAAAATAAGAAAATTCCAAAGTTACATAATTATGAGCACATTTTAGTAATCACCGATCATTAAACGCGATATGCTCTGGCGTTTCCAACGACAAATAAACAGCGTGAACTACATGGGAAGTTTTGTTAAAGAAATTCTTTGTACATAAGATTCCGTTTCTGTCATTACCTACAAACGTTTAGAAATGCTAACGTGATGAACGTATCTTTTTATCACCACGAGTTGTACTCATTTATTGAATATATATAAATTAATGTCGGGACGACCGTTCTGAAGAAGTCGGAATATGTGAACCCCAAAATGTCATGACATTTGTAATAAAACATTGTATTATTTGTGTACGATATTTTGTATTCCTATGGGTTACTACTTTAAATCGTGTTTTACATTTGCTCTGGCAATTGTATGTTTTATTATTTAAAAACTTGACGTTACATTTGTGGGTATTATTTATGAAATAATATAGTGTAAGTAGTATACAAATCACCATGCAACTGGTCGCCACTGGGAGATCAAACTTACCCGTTCTATTGTGCAAAACGGTTCGGAATCACTTAGTATAATAGACAATGGCATGATGGGATATTTCATCTTCATTGTGAACAAATGACCATCTAGTCATTCAGTGAAATGGTTTAGATGACGTCTTTTAGCGACCTATCATTCACTCAATCTAGTTATCAAGTTCGTACTTTCGCCTTTCGATGTGCATGCACAAAAATATGAATTTCATAAATAATAATAATTGTTAAGAAAATGATAATGCGCGAAAGCATCAAAAGTTGATTCTAGCTAACTGTTCATGCCAAAGTACGACGATGATGTCGCGACAGTACGATCATGTTAACTCGACAGAGCGATGGGATATTTTATCTTCGATGTCAACAAATCACCATGGATTCATTCCGTGAAATGTTGAAGATGACGTCTTTTAGCGACCTATCATTCAATCAATCTAGTAATCAATATCGTACTTTTGCCTTTCAATGTGCATGCACAATAGATATGAATTACTAAAATGATAATAATTATTCAGTAAACTTACATGCGCGAAAGCATCAATAGTTGAAAATACAAAACTGTTTATGCCAAAGTACGATGGTGATGGCGCGACAGTACGATAATGTTAACTCAACAGAGCGATAATGCCAGTTCGATGGTCACAACACGTACTTACAATGATAATTGCGTTGCAGATTCGTTATTAAAACTCAATAACACCACATCACATTAAAATGCTAACAAATCGACGCTTCGATAGTGAAAACAAGCAATGTTATCGCATTTTCGTTATTGTACTGTAGTAGTATCTACTATTGTGTTATCTCAATGTTCGTTTATATCATTGTAGTATCTTGGTATTGCGTAATTACCATCGTACATAAAAGTCTCGATTTTTAAATCGATCCATAGGCGATGACCCAAATGATTATTAAACTATTTCAAAGATCACGTCTGTGTTGTTAAGGACATGTGCCCTCTATTCAAAACTTCACGTTGTGTTGAAGCGTCGATTAATTCGCAATTTTCTATGTGTATTGTATATGCGTGTAATGTTTAAAACTTGTTCCTTTTTAAAAACGGAAATTTGGAACGGCACAAGCTGAAATTGAAGAAGAATAAATTTAATTGTTTTATTGCTTCAACCATAACAAATCAAGAACAGCCGTAACACAAACTGATTATCATGATACAAAAACATTCACACTTTCACAGATTAGCCTTGTCTATAAACATGCAATATGACAATACAATACAACATTGCAATATCCTACTTCAATTTTTCGACAGTCTGCATCGTTTGTATGCCTGCGTGTATTCTACACAGCATCTACACTATCAATCTTTTAAAGTCCAGAAAACATAGCCGAGCAGCACTTGCGTGTACTTATTTGATTTTTTCCGTATGCAACGCAATCGGCATTTGCATATGCAAATTAAGACACCAATTTTAATATTGTATGAAACAATGAACAAAAACGCCAATAGTGCAAATCTCAGAATTTAACACAGAGAATGTAAATGCTTAACCCTCTTTTTGTTAGTAAGCGTTTAGAATCCGAAATAATATACGTGTAGTACAATGTCAGGAGCGTGGCAATGCAACGCAACAAGTACATGTCGTTTAAAGCAATTGAGTGCACGATATGCGTATTTATAATGTATAAAACACCAAAAATTAAACCAGAAGTTAAATAGTAATCTACATGGCGCATGCTGTTCTAACAATTATGCAGTCATAACATGAAAGCAATAATATTCGATCAAAGATGGCGCTTTCCGTGAGTTTAGATTTTATAAACAATATTTCCTTAATACTGTTTGTGTCGGTTTCGTTTGAGTCGACATCTTACTCATAAAAATGTAAAACGCGTTGAGGCTTTTCAGCTGTAATCAGGCACATAGACGTATGCATTCGGTTGCAAAAACATTATATAGTAAGAACTTTAAACAAAAGTATACATATATTGATAAAAATTACAACACGTCAATGTTCTATCACACATGTTCACATATTCTGTGTTGTCTATTCAATACTGTTCAAATACAATGCAACCGCACAATTATATACGATAAAGGTTAACAGGCTAAATTATACGGTTTATAGTCTGATTCTGATACTAAACTCTTCTTCAGCCAACTTTAACAATTAAACACCCTCCCCATCACGGGAATATTCTGTTTACATTTTGCGCAGTATGCAAGCACGGCACATTGACTTATTTCCCTCATACACGGTAACCCGTGTATGCACCTAGTAGAAAAGGAGCAAGCGTGGTATTAATGTTGTGACAAGAAAAAAAAATCAGAAGTTTAAGCGGGATTCTAAACAAGAAACCTCAGATTCCTAGACCAGCATCCTACCAATAACAACGGTATCACCGGTCCAAACAGTCAAACATTTCTCTATTAACGGCAAGTAACAAATTGCCTTTACAAAACAGAACAAACCATACATAAAGAACCAAACACAATCCAAAACAAAAACTATAACAGTGACATGAATCCAGGTTTTCAAAGCTTTACTTATTAATTTAATTAGAAAGATTTATAAAAATTCTTGCTCCATGAGAATAAATTCTTTTATAAAAAATAATATAACTTTCAGGAATCGTTCAATATCAGAGTGGGCCGTTTGAGAGTCTCTACATGTAAACAATAATCCCAGGCTCGGTACACAATTTCTTCGCAATACCTAACTCAACAACTATTGTATTGAGCGGGAAACGTTTTTCCGTTTTAGAAACGTTAATTTTGATCCGACTGGCACAACATGAATGCGATAAAGAGCTAGGTTGAATGTATGGTACCTACGAACGAAGGTTTCGTGAAATACCTCAATTTGAAGTCAAGTTATGTACTTGAAACTGTCGTTTGCTACTTTTTGATTAAATTGATCTAAACCTTTAACAACTGGCTAAAAATATAATCACAGGTTACTTCTGTATATATTATAATAACAAACAATGTTTAATGTTTTGTCTTCATCCAAGCTCTAGTAATTGAGTTAAAATCATTCATGTTTTAAGTAACAATTACCTGTATCCGACTTGTATCAATCGTATTCACAAGTTATGTTTGCATATTGGCATTATGAAACCAAAGTGTCAGAGCATTAAGTCCTTTCAAAATCAAGTTATTGAGTGTAAACCTTTTTTTATTTTTTTGATAAAAGTGACCTTAACCTTCTCCCGACTGGCTGTAAACTACTTTTCCAATAAAGGGTAAGTATATATTTAAGCTACCAGCACACGGAGTTCTAGAGCAGTACCTCCAGCTCATCTCAAATGATAGAGCGGGCGCTATTCTTTACTTTCTGGTAACAGTGACATTGAGACCATGTGGCCTTAAAGGCAAAGCACTAGTACCGTCTGCATATACGCTACCAATAATACAAGTGTCAGTGGAACACCAGAGTCTTATCTCAAGTTATTTACAGGAAAAGGTGTTTTGTTATAATTTAAGTCGCGATGATCTTTACCTCGATCCGTGTTTCGCCAAATACAATCAAGAGCCTATCTAAAGGTAAGCGTGTTATAAAGACACAGTCAGATTAATATGAAAATTAAAGTTTTCGACCAGACAAAAATTCACCTGTTTTATCCAATCCGCCTTTATACAATCTATTAACGATGATTTTTAACTTCGCTGAAAACCTGGTTGAAATAACCATAATGTTTAAAAACCCAATATAAATACATGTATACACATCATAGAGTATATAGTTACTTGCAAACATAATACATAGTATATACTTTAAAAACTAAAATTAAATATACCGTAATCCTAGAAACCTTTAATCAATAAGCATACAAACAAGGACTTTATTTGTATAATAATATGCCCATGTTATGAATAAATGTGTTCGGAAGCTATTTCAGTTTTAACAATTGATTTTTTTTTAGCATTGCTTGTATATAAAACATTGAAAGAAAAATAATGATATAAAATGGGATTACACCCATGTTCGGATGTGAAGAAAATAAATATAAAAAATGGTCATTTTAATAGGAGAAAACATAATTTTCAATTATGTAATCTACTACATTAACTCAAAAATGGCCTTTTTGGACAATGCTGGGTATTATAATTGAATCATATATCGTGAAAATACTTAACACAGGCGTAAACATAAAACATGAATAGAATTGCGGTTAGTACATACATTCTATAAAACGTGCTCATAACTTAAACTACTGACGAACAATAAAAACGTGTTTAAAATTATCTTTAAATCTTCATCTCTGAAAGTCTACAGAACTCTCTAGCTAAAATAGCCCAGTCTAAAAACATGCTTTCTCAAAGAGGATTGTTTTAAATTGTAATTTGTTGTTTATTGTCGTATAGTTCTAATAAATGTCGATTACTGTTCATACTAGTATATCGTCGCTTTTCTTCAAAAACCACGTATGTAAATTTTTACAACTTTTCAATAGGCAAAAAAACATTTTTAAAATATAATAATTTAGATAGTCTAAAAAAAGATCCAAATATTAAAGAGAAAACTGCGTAAGTCCATTTTTAGAATTAAAATGACAACTACAGGCTTTTATATTTTCATGAATAAAAAGTATGCCCATTTTGACTAAGACTATCTAAATTAATATATTTTAAAACTTCAAAAAATATGTTTTAAATGTTTATTGAAAAGTTGGAAAAATTGACTTACGCAGTTTTTGCAGAAACAATTAGTGCACCAATGAGTGTTCAGGATTTTCTCACGTGCTCATAACTTTGCCTTCCAATTGGATATGAAATCTAGTATTTTCGCAGAGAATGACCCGTGAACCCGCCGTTCTTATAAAAACAAATAACAAAATTTGCGCCAAATTTGACTTTGGTTTTCGAAGAACAGCGACGATATACTAAACAAGAAATGATAAATAGGAGCAATTTTCCATCGTTAACTTATTTGTTACATATACTAATTTATGACATCACTACGATGATGTCCGCCTGATTCATAAGGTGCCTGCTAAAAATATATGAGAAAAGTATACTTTAGAATTTGTCAATTTGTGTTGGTATTTAATGTAATGCGGAATAACTTATAAATCATCATTTTTAGGTAAAAATAAATTGAATTAAACAAATACACATACTGATACTAAGATGTTTTACATAACAGACATATAATGCAACATACACAGCAAAATAACACATTTGCAAATATACAGTGCAAGTGCTCATCGAACAAAACACGTAATAGTCAAGTCACACCTTGACCTTGAACTGGAGGTCAGCGTTCAGGTTTTGAAATCTGCGACCGCGATTCGAAAAAGGCTCAGTTTTTATTAAAATACACATATACGACATGAAGAATATATTTGGCACTTAATGTTTGAACATAAGCAAATTATGAGTAAAAACTGTCAATTTTTTCTAGTTGCAGATGCCATACGTTAACTATTCCTCTGTAATGCTCTTTTTCTTTAAACCATAGAGTGCATGAAATATTGTTACATGTATTTTACCATAAGACATACAATTATTCGAACCGCAATGTATACATATATGCATGTTTGTATATAATATTTACAAACATAATGCACAGAAAACCCGAAGAAATGGTTATGCAAATAAATTCCTATCAATCTATTACAAAGATCGTGGTGTTAAAATACGATCGAGCTTTAACTTAAAGAGCAGTTCAGGACAACGATACCGTAACACAAGGTTGCGACATTGTCACGACATGTATGTCTCCTCTATTGCAGACAGTCAAGTGTAAGGGTCTCAATGTCCCCAGTAAGTGTATGCTTCACCTTAACGAGCAACTCGCTGTGGCCAAACATGAAGGTAACAATGTGTTTCTGGTCGTGTAATGGTACGTTTGCAATATTCTTGATTCTCAATTTGCCCAGCAACTCACAGCCAGGATCAGTAGTGTACATCGGGTTTTCTGACAATGTTCTATACACACAAAAACTTGTCTCAGTGGTATTGTCTACTGGTATGGTGGTATGAGTTACCTCGTGAACAACAGCTATTGACTCGTTCACTCTGACAAAAATTTGGAAACAGTTTGCGACTCTCAATTTACCATAAACGAGAATCCTTTTCTCAAGAGGGTGTTTTGACCCATCAAAGTCATTGTATAAACTTATGCCGTAAGTGTGGGACATAACACGGGAGCTTACTATACCAGGATTGTGGCCATACAAAACGGCTCCTCTAAGAACTGCCAAACCTGCCGCGTCAGGTACTATCAATGTAAGTCCGGAAAATTCATTTCTAAACCTGTCTTTAACAAACGCCGATTCCGCAAACCCTCCGACTAGCACTATGTTTTTAATATCTCTTATCTGCTTGTCTTTTCTGAGTTCTTTAACATGTTCAATCAGGCTCGAAATAGGTTGCTTAAACCAAGCCTTTACCTCACAAGACTCGATTTCTAACCAATCCCCGAGGGCACTACCCGCCTGACCATCAGATTGTCGTTTATTAACAATAACCTTCATTGCACTTGTTATTGGGACAACACATCCAGCGTTTAAAAAAAACGTCCCGGATCGCTTTTTTGTTTCAAACTCTCTTATCAAACAGTAATAATCATACAAGCGCTCTCTGCTTAGTTCATCTAAAACACCAGGTCCTAATATTCTGTCTAAGTAAGCTAAAAAGTTATTATCCACGCAAGTACCTCCCCACGCTCCTCCAGTAGCTTTGTGTATCACTCGAATGTTATCATCAGACAAACTCAGAAAAATCGTGATATCTGCCGTCCCACCTGATAAATGGAAGATTTTATGAAAAATTGTATTTTGTGGGAATACTAGTAATAAGAAAACAAACATACGATGACATTTCTAATGTAACAATTGTATTATTTACTCAGGCTGATACTGATTTTACTTTATACCTCTGTATATTTGTAGTTTTTTATACAGAGCGCAGCATTAAAACGAAGACGTCATCAAAACGAAGCATAGTCATATAGTTAACAAAACAGTTTATTTGCTATTTTCATTATTATTGTTCTATTTTATTCTGTATGAGGTAAAGAGTGATACCAGATTATTGTTCATTTTTAAGAAATCTGCATAATAAACCTGCAATTAAAACAATTTTACTTATCTGGTTTATTTTTAGCATTAATTTACAAAGTATCATCAACAAGAACAAGAAACATTTGACATTACATATACGCAAGTAGCTGGTTCGCTTGATTTTTGAGTAAACGATTGTTAATTGATATAACATAGCACACTACGTCTAGCGTGATTTCTGCCATGCACAACGCATCACCGTGATTCAGGCCAGAGTGGACAATTACTTTCTCACCACGATACACCGTTGAAAACGATGATTTCGCCGTCGCGAATTGCGGTGTCAGTCTCGGCGTTATCGGGAAATTGATCTCACGGTGGACCACCGCAATCGCGGTGGATCACCACGGTCTAGGTGGTTCGCGGTGAAATACATGTGCAACAACAACATTATACAAATGTACGGTCTGCAATATCGAAATGTACATGTACATGTTCATTCACATTGCAGATCGTATCATGTATTTTTTGTTAAACTTTGTATGTACATGTATTACATGCACTTCATAATAAAATCACCGAATGTTCAACTCTTTTCTCTCGTGTTTGCCCTCTTTACAGAATCATTGACATGTCATACATCGAGCATGAGTATAGTTTGCGTTTCATGCTTCAGGTTTTATTTCAATTGTTTCTGCTTGAAGTTTCCCTTGTTGTTCTTAATTAAAGATTTGTTTTTGTTAACCTTTCGAAAACCCTTGATCGTTTGTGTACATATATAGCTCGCCAAAATTACATACAAACATGTTACATGTACATGTAATTTGATATCAGACTATTTTTGTGATTTCCTTTTTCTTTTTTTACATGTATTGGATCGAATAATTGTACATGTACAAATTCGAGACATCCGCAGTAAGTATTACATTCCGCGATATTTTAATATCATAGTCATGCGAAAAGATCAGTTGTCATGTTGGTGAGTGACTATTTGTATACCTGTTCTTTGTTCAATAACAAGTTCATTTTAAAACATACACTGTATGTAAAATAACGTAATAAAAGAAATCGTAATATTATAGTTAATATTGATTAACTTATTGTGTTACAATAATGTTGTGCATTGAGCAAATACAATGTATATGAAATTTATAAAGTATCGATTAAGAAGTGTTGTAAAGAAATCGCGGTAAATTGAACGAGTCATAATTTCACATTTAGCTTTTTTTAAACTGTTTGACTCTTTTATTTTAGATACGACCAAGAATATGATTTTCGGAAAATAATGAACATAGTTACAACGCTGCCGAGTTTTTTTATTATTTATGTTATAAAAATGCATTTAAATACTGATTATGTTATAAAGATGATTTTGTTATACATGTATATGTATGTCTATTTATTGTACATGTGTCGTATTACAATACGAATAAAACGCTCGTTTTTTTACGAAATAATGATCGAGAATGTGATGTCTACATTCATTTAATATATCGAATAAAATGGAGAATATGATACCTACATGAATTTACTATATCGAATAAAATGGAGAATTTGTTGTTGACATCCATACGTTTTTAAAATATGTATCGAAATGAACTTGTTATTGAACAAAACAGATCATAGTCACTTGATAACATAAAACCTGATCTTTTCACATGCTGATGTTCTTAAAAAATCACTGCATTGAATACTTACTGCCGATGTTTCGAATTATTATTCGAATCAAATAATGTAAAAATATAAACAGGAGGAAGTCAATAAAATAGTCAGAATCAAATTACACGTAACATATTGATATGTAATTATTGGCAAGCTATACGTACACAAACGAGAAAGCATTTCCGAAATTTTAACAAAAACACGCAGGAACTGTAGAAACAAAACATAAAGTATATCACGCTCGATGAACGACATGTCAAATGATTCTGGGACGAGGGTAAACAATAGAAAATAATGACGATTGTTAATAGTCAAGATACAATGTATACAAATTAACATACAAATGTAACAAAACATTCTTTAACTTTTTAAAAAAGTATACGGTCTGCAATATCGAAATATACATGTTAATTCGTATTTACTTGTATTTCACCGCGAACCACCGAGGCCGCGATCGCGGTGGTCCACCGTGAGATCGATTTCCCGATAACGCCCGCGGTGTTCAGCCCCTGTCGACGCGATCTATCATGATGGAAACACCTTCAGATTGCGGTGATTTTCCACGCTCACGAAAAATTGTCCACGGTGGAAGTGTGGTGGATGGCAAAAATCGCGCTAGACGTAGTGTACATGCGAATATGATCTGATTTGTAATAATACAATCAATTTGTTTATCATGCATCAGGTACAAGAAAAGTATACCTCCTAGGTCTATCACTATATATTTTGACCCTGACGACAGACGTTTAATGCCTAACCCGCCGCACCATATTGCAGCAGCTTCTGGTTCCAACGCCAAAGCCAGCCTTCGATCATCAATGCCCGCCTATCAGTAAAACCAAGATCTTGTTTTATTCAAAGAATATGGATCTCCATAAGCACACACACTACACACTACACACGCGCACAACCACGCACACGAGCACGCGCACCCGCACGCGCACACACACACGCACACACACATACACACAACGCCACATTTATTTCAACTCGATTGAGTAGAAACCTCGGGCTTATTAAACTGCTCTTGAGTCTTGTCTAGTTGTCTTTGTTTGATATTAAGGTCGCTCATATAATGGAGAACGAAACCGTGACCTCCCGGTCGTTAGGCGGATACCATATTCACTTCACTTTACAATTAAATGCGGCTGTTAAACATAATATTACATTGGCTTACTTTAATGGCAGCCTCCCTCATAAATTGTTTGGCCGCAACATCCCATATTGCCGGCACGGTGATGATGTACTGAAAGTCCGTCTCCAGGATTGATGGTTTTTTCGAACGAAAGGCTTCCAAGAGATGGTTGTGTAGATATCTTAGCGCCATTGAAATTATATCCATGGCGGGATATGGTTTGCCTTCTATATCCTCTATTGTCAAATTTCTGGATAAATTCTATGCAAAACATATTAACAGTTTGTGTAATATGCAGTTATAAAAAGGACATGTCAGTGCATTTGAGTAAAAAATGCACTTTCCATTAAAGTAGATAATTATAGTTTTTCCACTGGGTCCAAATGCATATTCAATGAGTGGAATTAGCGCTGGACTAAAACCTTGGGCGTTAAACTTCTAGTTTCCTCTAATAATCTAATACATAGCTCTTAACAGGTTAAAATACTACAAACAAATGACAAACACATCACATTAGATAGCAAATGTTTTATGACGTTAATTATAAAATTCAAATGGATTGGTTTTCGTTGTAAATATTTATTTTCAATTGTAACTGTAACGCTTGTTAATATATATATCAGGTATCGTCATATTGAACGGTATTTAAGCCATATTACTGTCAGTTAATCAGCTCACACTTTTCCAGAGTAATCGTGTGTAAATGTCTCAAGCAAACATCTTTTGCCAGTAACTGTCGCACTAATATCATAGGAAAATGCCAGTACGAAGATTACCACTACCAATCTCGAAAATTGTGGTGATACATGATCATGTACAGTAAAGGCATATACAGTAAAACGCAGTTCAAATGGAGCTAGCAGACCAAAAATATATAAATGTTATTGATAATGGTAACAATTTCGATTATCAATTATTGTATGTAGCAAGCAAAGGTATGACAAGTATGTATACTTATCAAAATAATACATGCGGTACGTTGTCTTGCATTAAATAATAATCGTTGCAACAAATCTCTAGTATTACCTTGATGTTATGCAGGTGCATTTTGAAACGCCTGAACAGCCTCCATCCTTCATTTTTTCTTTGCATCGTAAGCGCAGCAAATTTGTCCTCCGCTTCAAATCCGAACGAGTTGAACTTTCCTTTATCATCCAGAAGAACACAAGTTGCAGTCTTCAGCGAGACAAGCTGAGAGGAAGCACCACCTGTATACCAGCTCTCATTTGTGTGCACTTCTGTTGGATTATGTCTGTATGAATAAGCATATCCGCTATAGGTTGTGCCGAAATCAAACGCTGCCACCACAAGAGACGTCATGTAACCATGATCTGCAACCAAACATTGCCATTTCATGTGAGTCGTACACAAATAACAAAACAAAAACAGTAACTACTTGGACGATGTTTATAAAACCTAAAGAAAATTAAGAAAGAACACTATCAACCCGTTATAACTATTAAATACTAACACTTGTATTATAATTAATAACATAACATTTAAAAGTATATTGGAATAAATGGTGCTGAATGAAGTCGAGAATGTACAACAAGAAATATGTTCATATTTGGGAATTTGTAAAACATTGTTAAAACGCACTAAGACTAGCATGATGTAGCAGTTGAACATATGTTACGCCCTTAACTAAACAAATCTACCTTAATTAACGGGATCCACGGAATGAAAAACATCAACATTTTTAATCAAACTTAACATTAATTTGTATGTTTTTAGGAGATGTACGTGTATGATGACTCTCACGCAATTAAATAAAAGGCTACACATCTAGGAAAGAAAAGTTGGATTAATCTTTATCGAATCTTTTGAACCGCCAAAGAAAAAAACTTATTCCCAATGACACTTACACAGGCACTATCTATCTCCACAAAATAGTTCATGACATAAATATATAATCATATGTCCAACACGGGTAAATGTGAAAGGCATTCGATCAAAACAATTTAGATGTTATGAAAATGTTCCGAAAAAATATTCGGAAAAAAATGAGTTAATTAAATAGCCTGTTAATTTCTTCTAGCACGGTTAAAAATAATAAACATGAAATTGCGTCATTCCTGCTGTAAAAAACACAGACAGCCGACAAGGAAGTCCACATGAACGCCTGATGATTGTATACGTGAAAATTAAACACTCATCAAAACATAATATATCAAGAAACATGGATTACACATTATCGCAACAAGTATAATTTTAATGGGCGATTCTTCAAAAGACTATACATCATTAAATGATACTTTTAATTTTGCAATATTGACGAATATTCTGAAATTTTTATTTTGTAAAATTTAATTGGTAAAGAAATAAGTAAGGAGTTCCGATTCGTCGACTTTGTGATTTTGGTTTGTGTTCATTTTGAATTGTGACAAACACATGCGTAATTAGGTAAGAAAACATCTACCAAAATAAACAGAAAGTGTTTACCTGCGATGCTAATCGGTAACAAAAACTATCTAAATGATACATTTAAAGGATTTATATAAATGCATTGTAACATGGTTATGACATTGAAGATATGGTTAACAATAAAAATGGGGATTGCCGAAAATTAAATCTATTTAAACAGATAAAACTACCCCTAATTTAGGATTTTCTTTTAAACCACCTTAAACTGAACCGTGTTTGTAAGCGTTTATATGACATTGCGCCTTCATAAATGGTTATAGACTTATTAAACAATTCAGAGAAGCATGTTTATCTCAACTATGGGCGTGTTCTTGGTGATGTTTAAATTGTGTTTTCGTATAATATAAAGAAATAATGATATAACATTACCCTAAGATGTTTGTATTTAAACCGCTGGTTGTTTTATTTAAGGCTAGTGTCTAAATTTATATACAGTAGAGGTCATAACATACAATACGACGTAACATATTAATACAAAAAGTTAAGATCAGCGCCTTGGAACTTCAAAACAAGCATGTGGGGGAAGTAAACTTATAATCTATTAATTCAGCGTCTTTATTTCATGTATAAAATAGTCATTTAAAAACTTAATTTTTAATACATCCAATATGTGTGTTTTTTCAATACGTTTTATTTCATTGACTACATTTTGATTAGTGTTTAAATTTCAAACATTTGAACTCAACCGTCTTTGAGGACTGCAGTCTTTAACGGTTTGTGTGGATAGCTGTTATTATTTTTGAGTATGTTTATATTTTATGAAATGTACTTTCTAGTATACAATATATGTCATTTTATATTCAAATGCGCATAAACATGATATTATTTATGATTTTATATAGAGATCTTTCAAGTAGCATTTTAAAGTCGATGCTTAATTATTGTACGTGTTTAGAATATTTTTTTCATTTTTTAAGTGGCATGAGACATTGAATAAATGATTTTCACGACGACTTTTGAAGAAAAAAACACTAAAAAAGTCAGTCATGAATTCCATTGTTAAAATGCATTGGCAACCTAATGTTTCTAAGTAAACATATAAAATGATGGAAACAATATATTAAATAAGTGTCCATATAATAGTCTTACATATTTGTTCCTTAAACAAATGTTTTTGCCAAAATCCGAATCTAACGTCACATGTTTATCACACATTATACATAGAAATTTAAATCTGTTAATGTTTCACAACAAATAATAACTAATACGTTATTTCTTGAAACAAAAATAGGAACATCATAATATGAACCTATATATTGATGTGTTTGGAAATTTTACATCCGTAATTACGCCCTCACCTGGATCGTGTCCATACAATACGGCTCCTCTCAGAACAGCTAACCCTGAATTTTCAGGTAATACCAATCTCATTTTCGGGAGTTCTTCTTTTAGCCTGTCTTGAATATATTTAGATTCTGCTAACGAACCTACGAGAAATATGGTTTCAGCACCTTTTACATTGATTTCATTAACGAGTGTTTTCATTGTTTCTACCAAAGGTTTAGTTATCTTTTCAAACCAGGAACTGACTTCCAAAAAGGGTATCTGCAGTTTTCCAGAGTTGTCGACTTCTTTTGTGTTAAGTGCCCTAGCGATCTTTAATAAAGAGGTTGGTAACAGCAATTCCAATTTTGAAGTAAATACCGGCGTCCGCAGTTTGGCTTCAAATCTTCTCATGATTTCAAAATAATCATCGATGTCTTTTCTTTTGCAGTTTGTCAAAGTTTCTCTTCCAAGTATCTTTTCTAGATATTGCTGAAACTCTTCGTCGACACGAATTCCATTACATGTCCCGATGCTCTCCGTTCGCAACACTTTGATGTCAGAATCAGCCACACGCTCTTGAACTGTAATTTCCGTGGATCCTCCTTGTATTAA